>NC_046164.1:84467315-84769815 GCF_011064425.1 Rattus rattus | reverse complement strand
CTCCTAGTCAAACTAACTAAAGGGCTGAGAGGCAGTATCCAAATCAACAAAATCAGAGATAAAAAGTAAGAGAAAAAGAGAAATGGAGGAAATTTAAAAAAAACAGATAATATTACAAAACTCTATACTAGACAAAACTGGAAAATCTAGATGAAATGGATGGATTTCTAGACAGATACGACATACCAAAGTTAAATCAAAAGCAGGTAAACTGTCTAAACAGGTCCATATCCCCTAAAGCAAGCTCTTTTTTATTATTGCCTGGACCAGGTTGGAGATCCCCGTCCCCCTGGTTTGCAGTGAAAACTGGCAAGTTTCCAGGTCTGCAGAAAACAAATCAAACATTGACCTGGAGGTAGGTAGTATGTGTCCTTCCAGAATCCAAAGGGAAACACTATACACATGTCTACTTTTAGTGGTGCGGCAGGTAAGGTGCCAGTGATTCCTATTTGAAAAGAAATTTTTAGATATGCTTGAGTTATCTGATTAAATTTGCATGATTCTTCCCTCCTTCGTGTGTGTGTGTGTGTGTGTGTGTGTGTGTGTGTGTGTGTGTGTGCACCCACACTTATGGACCATGTGTGGAAGCCCATGCTTTCCTTTTCTCTTTATCTTTTGAGACAATGGTACCATTTGAACCCCCACCTCATGGATTCAGTCAGGCAGTGTGGTCAATGAGCCTCAGGAATCTCTCTGCCGTGCCCTCTCAGGGCAGGAGCTACAGGTACACACCACCTTGCCTGGCTTTCAGTGTGGATTATGAGGATCTGAACTCCGGTCTTTGTGTTGCTTGGTAGACAGTTTACCAATGGATTCATCTTACAAGTCCTATTTCTATTTTGCTTTAAAAAACCCAACACAGGAATATAGTGTATATATGTGTGTATATATGTGTGTACACATGATCATATATGTATGTATATCTATATTATATATAGATACATAATAGATATATAATAGGTATATAGAACACACACACACACACACACACACACACACACTCCTTTATGGTTTTAATCAGTCGAGATGACTTTAAGATTCATCTGCAATGAATATTATTGTAGAAGGTGCTAATTTATTCTTTTGTTCCAGTTTCTCTTTGGTAAAGAAACCTGTGGTTTATATGTTTTTCTATATTGGTCCTTTATGTTTTTCTTATCTAGAGTTCATTAAATGCTTTCCATAGATATGGGAAATGAACATCAGTTTCTACTTTTGCATTTTTGTCTATAAAGGGCAAGTGTCTAATCGAGAACAAATATTTGGTTCCATCAAATGTGATTTGTTTCCTTCCATGAGATATTATGTATGCTTGTTCTCTTTGGGTGTGGGAACACTTGATAAAGCAGAAACTGTCTTGGCCCATGTGTAAGTTCATTCTGTGCAAACATGTTTCCAGCTGTCAAAACCAGTGATTTATTTTACTTAATATAGTCTTGGAAGCTACATAGGACTTGCTGTGTTCTGTATAGGGATGGTGGATTTTATACTATCTGTTGTTCTCCCTGAGGTAAAAATACCCTTTGCCAATTCATTTTTGTCTTTGTATTTCTTCTTCTTCTAGGCATGACCCTGAACTTGCTAAATAAAGTCATTGTAAACAAGCCCTCATCTTGTGTCTACTGTGAAGTACTCTTTCCTAAGACTACTGAGAATGTCATTGGTGGCTTTTCCAATTTACTTTCCTAGAATGCATCATGTTCATTTCATACGATATCTTATATTTTGCTGGATTTGCTGGGTCACTTGTCATGAGCTAGTGATTTGTACATTTTTATTTCTTTACATGTCATTGTCAAGTTTTCCAGCAAGGTACCATTAGCCTCACAAATGAACTCAGGAGTGTACCATAATTTTTTATTCACTTTGAAAGATTAGAATTAATACTTTGTTGGGTATTTAAAGATGAATTTGAAGCCAACTCTCACCTGTACTTTTATAGATTATATCTACCACTAAGTAGACTGTCTTTGTGTCTTCAGTTCTCTAGGTTGCTTTATTTTCCTGCTGTCTGGACATTTTTAGAACATTACCCAAGGATCTGGAAAGGCAGAATTCTGTGTGGTTAAGACCTAGAGAGTCAATGCAACCTTGAGATGAAACAAATGATAAAGAGGCAGTAATTGTATACCTTCCAGGCATAAAAACATTTTGTTTTAAGGAATTCTAATTACAATAAAGTAGAAGGTTACTCAAGGATTGACTTTGTGGCAGGTGTTAAGAATGGCACTTATTTTCCCTCAGGATGTAAGCTGCACCTGGACCAGCAGCTATAATTGTATGCAGCATATGATTATGCTATGATTATCCCTACTCAAGACTCAGCTGCCTTTCATATCACCAAAGACAGATACATGGGCTTTATCCTTGTAGTTGATAGCATCATAGTTACTTCATTTTCTTAGAGAAAACAAATTGCTTTCTGTTGACTGTTTTGCTACATAGGAGAAATTTCAGGACCCTTTGTACATTTATAGTCACTGCCTGGCAGAACAGAAAAATCTTAGTGGACTCTTGTTTTCCATTTCTAAAGCTACACATTTCAATTGTGTCTTGCAAGCCAGGGGAGTGACTTGTGGTAGACACAGTGGCCTCCTCAGGCCTATAAGGGCTCTCATATCCCATTGGTTACATGTCCCAGAGTCCTCAGAATATAACGGTTGTCCTGAGCCATAGTCTGAGAATCCAGTAAGATGTAGATATTTCTCTTTTTCTCCTGTTGTTTTCAAAAAGCTTCAATTTGAAGTAAGGATGACAGAAGTATTCATGCGAGGATGTCCAAAATATTTTTACCATAGGTGCTTTCTTTTATATAATGTTCTAGCTTCATTAAATGACTTTGGTAGTAGATGGGTGGGCTGTGACTTTATGAGGACACTGGCTGCGGACTACCATTTTATTATAATGTTTAGACCTCTGCTTTCAAGGAATGGAGGATTTTCTTAGGTCATAAAAATCAAGTGAGGATTGAAGAAAGTTGTCCTGTTTTCTTCAAGACTCTACAATCAATCCACCATTCAAACCAGGTCGTTGACTACGATGTTTCTTTCCCTGTCCTTGAGCAACAGGGGTGATGTGGAAACTCACTTCAGTGCTGAGGTACTGCTCACACAGGTGCTCCTCATATCTTCAAAGGAGCAATGTCTGTTGCCAATTAAACTTAGCTTAGCAACAGGAACAGAAGGTAGAAGAAGAACGCCAACTCTGGTCACAGTCACCATCAGAGGACAGAGCTTATTTCCCTGTCTCTGGTTCATCTTTGACTGTCCAGGTTTTTAATGACATGATGCGAATTTACTTGGTGTTTAATTGTGCTTTGGAATAAAATATACCTGTGATTGTTTTAAAGTATATTTGTAAAGTCAAATGAATGTGTGTTATAATGAGCGTGACTGAAAAAGAACAAAAAGTACTAAAATGCATGAACAAAATAATGGGGCAATTTTGCAAATCCTTTCATGTATAGTGAAATATAATAAATACTTTATTATTCTTTATATTTAATACAATTTTGAATTCCATATAGTATATAGTTCATTGTGTCTATGTACTTGTAACATCATGTTTAAATATAGTTGTAATGGGGTACACAGAGAAGCATTGCTTATAGATGTCCCCATATCTAAGCCTGGTGAGATGAATCAATAGTTAAGAATGGAAGGGACAGTAGGTCAGGAAATCGAATAGAAATATGTAGCAGTGGGGGATGGGGAACTAGGGGTAGCCACTAGAAAGTCCCAGACACCAGAGAAGTAAGAGGCTCTGAGAACGGAGATGACTTTAGCTGAAATATGCATCAAAGGAGAGGTAGAACCTGTAGAGACCACCTCCAGTAGATAGGCACAGCCCTCAGTTAAGGGATGGGGCTATCCACCCATCTCAGAATTGTTAACCCAGAAATATTCCTGTCCAAAGGAAACATGGGGGAGAATGGAGCAGAGACTGAAGAAGAGTCCATCAGGAGACCGTACCACCTAGGGATCCATCCCATCTGCAGACACCAAACCCAACACTATTGCTGATGTCAAGCATCACAGTCAACCATTGGATTGAGCCCAGGGACCCCAATGGAAGAGCTAGGGGAAGGACTGAAGGAGCTGAAGGGGATTGCAACCCTATGGGAAGAACAATATCAACAATATCAACCACCCAGAGCTCCCAGGGACCAAACCATCAACTAAAGAATATTCATGGAGGGAATCCATTGCTCCAGATACAAATATAACAGAGCATGGCCTTATCTGACATGGATGGGACTTGGAGACACTTGGTTATATAGAGGATTGAAGCCCCAGTGAAGGGAGATGCTGGAGTGGTCAGGCGGGAGTTGGTGAATGGGTGGAAGAACACCCTCGTAGAGGCAAAGGGGAGCGAGGGGTTGTCAAGGAATAACCGGGAAGAGGGGTATCATTTGAAATGTAAGTGAATAAAATTATTTTTAAAAAGACAATAAAGGCATAAGAACTCAAAACAAAGAAAAAAGAAACAAAAAAAAAACCAAACACCCCCCCCAAAAAAAAGAACAAACAAAAAACCAAACCAGCATCACCACCATCACTACCACCACCACCCACAATTGTTGGTGGTATGCAGAGGATTTGAGTTTGGGGCTCAGTACCCTTGTAGAGCAGCTGACAGTCACCCGTAACTGGAGTTCTAGAGGATACAAAGGCTTCTTACTGTCCTTCATAGGCATCTTCACTCACATGCACACACACATATATTTACAGAGTTAAAAAAAAATCTAGAGGCAAAATACTTTATTTTTCACAGAACCTTGTCTATTTCAGGATGTTTTTATTGTTTTACCAGTGAAAATATAACAAAATTTAAGATGATTTGAAAACAAGATTTCCCCTGAAAACACTGTAAGCTTTTGTTTCATTTGTTTAGACGAAGCTCTCATTCTCAAGTCTAGGCTGGCCCTTCTTGCCTCAGCCTACAGGTGTGTAAGGACACACCTGGTGAGGGCTCAAATTGTATGTTTCATCTACTGTGATATTATTTTGGAGAGGGCCATGATCTTAGTTTCTGATTTTTAAAAATAAACTTGTATGTATTCATGGGCATGTAGTAGAATCAGTTCTCTGCCTTTAAAAGTCTTTTCCAGTATATGTCTAAGAATGAGTGTCTGTTCTTCCAATTTGTCCTCCCTTTCCATTTGAATCAAAAAGTTCCTCCCCTCTTACTCATTGCAGAAGGAGGTGTGTTCCAAGATCCCCAGTAGGTGCCAGATCTCACGCGTGGTACAGAATATTCTATATACTGTATTTTTTCTATATATACTTAACTTCAAAGTAGCTCCGAACATTCAGCCATTTACTTAAAGTAAGCATTTTACAGCTTCTCTTTGTTATAACTGAATTGCTACCATCACTTCTCTTGTGACAATAGTTAGTTGAAGATAAGACCCAGAATACCATCACAATGTACCTGCTAACTAAGATAGGTATTAAGTGCATAATGGGTATATAGCATGTATTTCTTTAATAAAAGATTGATTCACAGGGTGATGTGCATTTTATTACACTACTGAGCATAACATACACTTGAGTTTTCCATTTACTATTTTCAAGCAATATTTAACAGCAGGTAACTTGAACTAGAAAGGGAACAAATGTACCCATGTTTTTATTTCAAATCACATATGCAGTTATAGTAACTAGTTCATTACCACATTTCAAACAGTCCCAAGTGTCTTTCAATCTCCTGTTTTGCCCCTGAAGAGGTTAACTGTATATTAGCATTAATATACCTGTTAATGTCCCACATCTTCTGCATCCCCACAGGATCAGTATAAAAGTATGACTGGTTTGTGTCTAGGGAGATGATTCAGTGGTAAAATCATGTACTACACAGTATAGGCATGGCTGAGAATCCAAGCAAACATAGGAGATGGGGGATTCTTGGATCTGTTGTCTTCTAGCCTGGTTCAAGGGAATAAAATGGAGAATGAGAGAGCAGGACACCTGACATCCTCCTCTGTCCTCAACATGCACGCATGAACACACAACACACACACCTATACATCTCTCACACACACTCACAAAAACACACATACAACACACACATACAAAAACATACAAACACACAAAGACACACAAAGATGCACATGCTTACACATACACAAACACACCACACCACACCCACACCCACACCCACCCACCCACACACACACACACACACACACACACACACACACACACACACATACACACACACACACACCAACTAATTTGCAAACTTCAGTATTGTAACCAGAGGGTTGCTCAAAGAATAAACTGCAACCAAGTTTCAGGATGGCACAAAAAGCCTGTCTCCTGGGGAAAGAATCAAAATTCTAACAGGTCTTTGCAAACTCCAGCATTGCTTTATGCCTGGTCTCAGTACCCGCTGAAGATCCCTTTTCTAGTCCTGTCACGTGCTCTCTCTCATGTTCCTCCCCTTTCTTGTATGCCCTTGTTCACAGCCTAGGTGTTAGACAACTCTACCTGACCTTTTCTTCAGGAGATTGGCACTGCTGTTTCCCCTTTAAATACTGTGCTTTCTCCCATGTAGAATGGCATGCCTGCATCTCCAGGGCAACCTCCTCTGACCTCCCAGTTACTCTCCTTATATCCTCCTATTTGGTTTTCATCAAATTTATTGGCATCAAATATTTTATTGCTTTTGAATACTTCCTGTTGTCTCTCACCGTGTACAGGGAAGAACCTTATCTACTTCATGGCTGACATGCTCCACTTTTTACATTTCCTGAATAGCAGGCAGAGTGCTCTCTTTGCTAATGAACAATTCTAAAAATAAATTCTTTTGGTATAAATACTTGAAACTTAGTGGACTCATGATGTTTTAGCTTCATAGTCTTAATTCTACGATACAATCATCAGTACGTGCATTACCCCAAGAAAGACTGCATTTACCTTTTGTGAATATTCTTTATATAAGTTGACAGTACACTCAATATCTTGTTTTCTAGGTAGGATGGATACAGAAATAATATCTGTGTACTCTTTGCAAAAATTAAACTAGCACATTTTATTTTATTTTTTAAAGAGTCACTGTTTTACATGTGGACAGGTTGAACTTGCACTCATGAGTTTCTTGTTCCAGTCTTCTGAGTACTGTGATTATGGGGATGTGCACCGTGCCTTTTTAAAAATTAGCATCTGCTGTAAAAAGTCAACAAATATTACTCTATTATTCCATCCCACGTAGAATAAATTTACCTTTTTTTTCTAGGCCTAAAAATATGTTTTATTTGCCAAATATGTGTGTGGGTACTAATATAGTTATCTGAATACATCTTGCTTCTGAGAACTTTTAAGTTAAAGAACTTGAACCAAATAGTAATAAGAACTTCTTAGATTCTCAAAATCATTTATATATATTTCTTTATCAGGGGAGAGCCTAATTAAATTAGTTCTCATAATTATGCCTGCCAAGGATCCTCTCTACAAAAGGAACATTGGAATATACATGTATAGCTCTTACCCTAGCATCTGTAGATACATGACTGTATAAGCCAGTCATTGGCTTTCAAACTGTGTGGGTGCTCAAGTCTCTTAGATAAAACGACCTAGTATTAGAATATGATATTCACAGCATCCTTACTTTAAATTATCTCCATCGATTTAATATAGCACAAACACCACATGGGCAGTTGTTACAATGTGTTTGCTGGTTAAGGACATGGAGGGCTGACTGCAAACAGGACAGGTTCCTAGACTTCATGAAGTCTAACAAATCATAGCTTCTATTTTCAAGAATTCTACTATCTTACTTTGTTCAGGAGCATTTTTATTTGCCTCCTTTGTCTTTTAAACCGTCTACAAGTCTTTAAGAAACAAAGAAAGCAATTCCAGCTTTTTATAAGTCTCTCTTATAAAAGATACTATATAAACTTGGAAACAAGGTTGCAAAAGCCAGATACTTTTTGTTTGCATTTTCTATTCTCTTCCATACTCATGGATACATACAAAGTTATATTCCCAAAGGAATAGAGTATAGTATACAAATGTTTAGAATGTCTCATTGATCTGCTGTATTTTCTGCTCTGATATTTAAAGTTCCATACTCTTTTTGAGTTTGGAGCAAACAGATAGTTTGCTATATTCTTTTAACAAAGTGGAGGGTAGGGTGGACTTTGGTCACACAGTGATAAACAGGTCTTTATTATTTTGGACACTGATACAATGATTCTAGTGAGCATTCTTCCCAAACTAGCATATGTCCTTTTATTACAAGCATGGTGAACATTTATGATAAGGGTACAAGTTTGACTTGCTGTAAAATTAGCTGATACCATTACCTGGACATTGAGTAAAAGTATAATACAAGATGTGTTTTCCCAGTTTGATTGACTTTAAATCAGTATACTAATATATACTGTAATGTATGGGATTTTTAAAGCTTAAAGACACTGAACAGATAATATTTATCCATCATCATTTTATACAACTTTCAGATATTTAGAAATATCTAAATATCTTTAGAATGAAAATACATTTGTATGTCAATAAAGTATAATTAAACCTTTATTTTCTTTATTAGAATGAAATAATGAATCAAATGAAACAAGAAAAATGGCAAGGAAAGATTTAGCATAAAACAATATTTTTTAAAGGAGAATGTCAAGAACGTTATGAAAATATTCACATTGCTTATAAGTGCATGGCAGAGTCCAGTCGTTTACCATAAAAAAGCAAATAAACTCATTTCCTTCAAGCTACAATTTAGGGCCTTACGTTGGGAGTGGACCATTCCTACATATATGGTTTCTGGTTTTATAATGAAAATAAATTATTATCTCTGGAAGACTATCTGGATGTGTTCTTTCTTAAGCCACAACCCTTCCATACTAAGAGGGAATTCATTGATTGTTCTATCTTTCTTTGCCAGAGAAAGATGTAATTAGAACAGGTCTAAACAAAATATCATAAAGTCAAAAAATAACGGTGGAATATTTAAAATTATAATTATTGAGTGAAGATTAAACACCTATCTTCTTCAGTATGGGCTTTGCAGTCATTTGCATATTGTATTCAGCCAACAATCACATTTTAATTTTTAATTAGTAGACATTAAAATATAATTAGCAGCAAATAACAGAATGACAAAGCTATGAAAAAAGTCTTGAAGAACAAAGGAAGCAGCATTATTTAGTCAGAGTGTGAAGTGCTCTTCCAGGATCTTGGGGAGTCAAAATGTCTTCTTAGTTCTCACACTTGGCCTTTCTTTTTCTCTGAGATAGAATATTGATAACACGAGGGGATCTGTCAAAAACTAGGTGTGCATTCCTCAGATTCAAGATCCCCAGACCTTAATAAACACATGTGTAAAAGAACACAGCAAATTCCAACATAGCATACACAGAACAAAATTAATTCATTTATCAGAGACATACACAATTTTAGATATTTCCAGAAGGAAGCAGAGGACAACAGAGACAAACTGTAGCTGTCAAATCAGTGGGACAGAGAAATACGCTACAAAATTCACACAATACATGAGTTACAAATGAAAAAATAAATGCTTTAGGAAAAGAAGTTGGTAGCCTAATATATGCTCATGTATATATTTGTATATAGAATGAAGAGAGTCAGCTTGCATGAGCATCATAACCTATCTACCTTGAAGTCATATCACACATACTATAAGCAATTTACAGAATTTGCCAGGTTTGCATATACAGAAATTGCAAAATGAATTAAAATACATTGAAATATACCACACTCGATATGTACGAATATAAACCTCCCAGGATTGACAAGGATTGGCCATAATTGGCACTTGCTACCATTGAACAAAAACGGCAACCAAGGAAAAGAAGGGAAACTCCAAGAAAAATTCCACGGGGCAAAGAGGAAGTGAGAAAGGACTTTCTTTGATTATTCCATGTGTAAAATCAAGTTGTCTGTTGTTGATCTGACGTGTTCAGCGTTTTGCTTTTTGTTTTGTTCTCCAGCTGGGGTGCTGTTTGAAGGCAGTTTTTGTTTCTTAGGATTTCCATCTTTGTTTCTTGCAGATTAGGTGTCCCTTGGTAGGAAATTGGTGGAATCCATGGAGATATTTAGTATACTCATGTCGTCCAGGCCAACTCCTGAGCAGTCAGTGAAATTCAGGTTTTATTTGTTGAAATAAAAGAGGAAAAAAATTGATCTTGCAATTAGAAAATGTCCTATCACTTCACATCAATTCTCTTGAAACAAAAGATGAGCCACTTTCCCAAAGAAAATTATTATCAATAAAGCGTGTGATAATGTCTTCACTTATGCTTCCGGAAGCTGATGCTCCTTGTGTAGATAACTAGAGTACAGGGGTGCAGAATGGTGCTTGGAGTTTAGGGTCAACTTTGCTGTCCGCTCCGTAGATTTTACAGGCGATTTGCTCTTTGCTTTAAGAAGAGAAAGTGATATTGGAAAAAAGTCAGCACTTTAGATTAAAGCAAAGCACCCTTCACAAAGCCACAAACAAGAAGCAGGACAGAAAGTCCATGGCTTGTAGCTATCCTCGCACCTGCGGAAGAAGTTATAAGATATTCGCTCATCTTGAAGATTTCCAATGCTCCTTATTAGGCTGTTTTAAACATATACACATATATATTTAATTAGCTCGCCAGCTTGGCTCTGGTGCTCATGAATGTCTTGGCATGCACTGCAAACAACAACACATACAAAACATTTCAGTCCCAAGAACTGGTGGTGTCTGATTTCAAACAATGCCATCCCGCGGCTGGGAACTCTGAGAACGAAGGAATCCACTTTTCCCTTAAGAAATTGTGTGAGGACCACTTCCTGTGGTCCTTTGGTCATTTCTACCCACATGCCTGAGAGCACACTCCCTATTTCACTAGTGTGTTAGTGTGAAAAGTGCAGGAGAAATCCAAAGCTTATGAGCGACGTGCTGGTAAGTGCTGAGGACTGTGGTGGAGGCCATGGCCTCTTAGTGACAACTTTCAGAATATGACCTTTCTCAAGCTTTATCCCTCAAGTCTAGGGATGTCAGTAATGAAGAAGCTCTGAAACTAGTTGGGTATGGTAGGGAGGGAATCAATGAGTGTTGTCACAATTCTTCCTTTATTATCCAGTCAACTTCTAGCCTTAATGATGTATGCATAACTATTAGAGTGACAAGGGACAAACGCATGCTTCCTTCTTTGTTTGTTTAGTTGGAGAATGGTTATAAGGAATTGGAAAGGGTAAGAACTCAACTTTTTCGACATTTCAGTGAAAACACGTCAGCTCTTTAATTGCAATGGTAGAAATTGGTGCATTCGAAGAGCTGCTTCAGAGTAAATATGTGGGACTTTGGAATGGCCCACTGTCAGGCTTCTCTGATGCTGACTCTAATTTGTTTGTCTAGACGGTGGCCTGTGTATGGCCCCTTGTATCTCCTTCCATCAACCTAAGAACTGGATGTTCTGTAAGTGCTCTGAATCCAACTTGTGTGAAAAGTTCAGAGACCCAAAAGTTACTCTCATTCCCTGCGTGGCTCTAAGTACAGAGATCATGCAAGAAAAAAAAAACATGTATTCTAATCCACTAACTGTTTGCAACTAAGCGTGTACTCATGTTTGATTTTTGAAGAACGATATCTGACAGAAAGAAAACGGCAAATTACTAACAGTTCACTAAATACCTGATTGCAGTTGATTGGACACAAATGTATATGCGACCGAGAGAAGTTTGTAAAATGATAAAAGTAGCATGTCTTGGCAAAAGGATTCACTCCAGGAGTTATTTTGTGCAATAGCAGGTCCCTTCCCAGGGTGAGTGTTAAGATGTTGGGTTCTACCTGAAATCGCTGTTTTCTGATGCTCCTTTCTTAGATCTACCCTTTCTAGAACATCCCAGACCCATGATCCTTCTAACACATCGCTAAAAGGGCAGCTGCTTCCTTTTGACTCAGCATTTCCTGTCCTATGTCTAGCGTGTGCAAGTTAAAGCATAATTTACATGAATGGTTTAAAGGGAAATAAATAAGCCAGTCACACATGGTTGGAAAAGGCCACTGGAATTTGAATCGCCTTCTGACATACAATCCACCATTGGAACACAGACCTTTCTCTTTGTCCAGGTTGGAACTCTTTATCCACTCTAGTTGCTTGCATTCACTAGCACATTAGTCGAATTTATTTCTGCCGCGCAATCCTAAGGCTTTGTTCTCTCTGGTAAATTCTACATCCTGTTTCATCACATCACGGAGTGGTTTTTCACTTCGTTTTGTGTCTTGTGTGGAGACGGACTCCTCAGTGAAGTTTGAGGCTCTAAACTGCTGTAATCTGTCTTATGTATGTTACCAACGTCACTGTTTTCATTAAGATTCATACTGTTTTCAGAACACAATATTGTCATCCAATATACTCTTGTTTGTTACATAGAAACATTAAAAGTATTGGGTTTTTTTGTTTGTTTTATATTTTTTTTTTGTTTTCTTTTGTCGAGAAAAAAACCAGCAACACCTCAGGTACTCTTCTCATTTTCCCATACAGAAATATTTCACTTTTCTGGGACAATAAGCCAAGGTACAGTCAGAAGTCCTGAGTTCCAACTTCTTTTGCTCACCTCTGAGATTTCCAATGAGACACTTAACTTATTATATGTCTTATAAAATTACCCTAACTGTGCATATATTATAATATTTTGACTCTTTTCACATTTTTAAGCCTGATCTGACTTAGAATAGATTGGCCTGCTTTGTTTCATTTAGTGTCCTTCCCTCTATTCGCAGGTCAACCATGGAACCTATTACCTGCCGTAAATTATCATACATTTAAGCAATCATTGCCCTCAGATGCCCTGCTGTACTCTGTATTATTTTTTCTCCAGAGGATGGGGCATTCTCTCTTCTGAACTTTGCAAGTATTTTGATTCTGCTTCTCTTGTCTCTTCACATAGTTAACATTGTTTGCAATTAATTTTCTTTTTACATTATCTCACTGATAGAAGAGTGATCCATTAAAAGCAAAGAACTGAATTCATTTAAACAGTTGATAAATTTGCTGTAAACATATATAAGTTTACAGGTTTCAAACTTCCATCTCTAATATAAAATACTCTGTGAAGAGGGGAAATGTTATTATATAATTGTTGGAAGAAAATATTCAGATAGTATATCTGGGCTGAGAGAGGTCAGATCTGACAAAGAGCTTTTCCTTCCATGGTTCATAAGTTATGTCCCTTAGCTTGGTACCTGTCCCACCCTCCACGATACTTAATCATGTTCCTAGAGCACTTTTGGGTGCTAGCCCCATGTCTGTGCAAGATGGTGGAGGTATTTTCTCTATTGTAAGTAGAAAAGAACTATCCAAGAAATCTTAATAGTCTGTGAAATGCAGAAGCCTAGCTCCCATTTCTTTGAGGCCTCAGGTTTTTGCATTGCCTCCAAAGCTGCAGACAAGCATGTAATCCTCTGGAGTGTGAGAAATGAGTCTTACCAAAGAGCAATGAAAAAAAAATCTTAGCAATTTCATCATCGTCATCATCAACATCATTAGCACCACCACCACCACCATCATTATCGTTGTACAATATAATAGACGTTCACTTGTTTATTTTTTAAAAAAATTCAAAATTGACCCAAGCTCAATAGTCAAGACTTGGCAACTTCCTCAGCTGAGCCAGAAATGGTGTTACCCAGCCTTCTGACGTTATCTGGTCCTACTGTTATCCTCTGTCCCAGGTCATCAACAGAGATCGCATTTTAAAGAGGCTCATACTCTATCTTCCCCTTACTTGTTAAATCTGTGCCAGCAGATAAATTGTTTCTTTCCTCCTACCCCTTGCCCCGACACCCTACCAGGTAGAAGAATCTTGCTCCCCTGTCCCACACTATACTGTCCATTTAGCATTCATTTGAACTATACAAGGTATGCTTATGGTCTACAAAATAGCTAAGACGTACGAGGGAGCTAGTATAGATCAATACAGTAAACATTTGTAGACAGAGTTTTATTCCTAATAGCAATATCAGATGCTTAATGCACAAATTAAGAACACAGTCCTCAGTAACAGAACATCACTCAGTCTGAGATACACAGAGAACAGAATAGGGCAAAAGCACAGGCAAGAATCCTAGGTAGAGTCAGCTAAGAGCCCTGGCAAGCTCTGGACTGAGCTCTGGGACCATGACAGTGCTTCAAGAGCCTCGCCTTTGTTAGCACATCATTTGAAGAGTGTACTCGAGAGATAAACCTCTGTCACATACATTTTTTTTTCTGCTATGACTTGACACATGTTAGATATGGATATATCCCCATGTCCAAGAGAACTTTAACTTGGGATTTATAATGTTTCAGATAGCATATAACTCTGTGTTTTGAACTTTTCAAATCGTAGACTTTCAGAGTTTAAAGTTTCCTCAAAGCTTCTTAAGTGTTTGAGTGAGATGTGAGTTCACCATTATTCGGACATGGTTTTGGCTAAGAATTTCTTTTTTCAAGATTTTGACCCAAGAGAAAAAAAGGGATTGGTTAGGTGTTGAATATTCCATTAGTTAGCTATGGGAATGGAAGGAATAGCAAAGCTCATGACTTGGAAGAATTATCAGCAGGAGCAATAACAAATGACCAAGTGGGAAGTGAAAAGCTTCAAACTTTAACTCAGGCAAAGCTTATTTAAATATCCACTGTCTTTTGACTTAGAATAATTTTTATGCATTACTTTCCTGTGCACATAAAACTAGAATAGAAGTCTCTCTACTGAAAGTGTTGTACACTCCATATGTGCTGCCCGAGAATCTCCTTGTCTTCTTTTCCCTGACCACCTAATATCATAAACAGGAACAAGAAAAAATGGAGCAGGATATTCTCTGCCTGTGTAGCTCCACTAGTCAGAATGTAGAGTATTTATTTCACAAGAATGAACTACTCATCATATGACTAGAACTCCTCCAAGATAAATGCAGCCATAGTCTGATATTTTGTTGTCTGAGAAGAAGTCCATGTTTCTATGCTCTTATAGCCCCAGAGAAGACAGGTCCCTTTGACATACTTTACTTTATTACAAACGTCAGCTTTAAGAAGTGAAAGTGACTGTGGGAAAAATTGATCTAACTTTTGAAGAAATTTTTATTCCAGTTCGCTTGTAATAAATCACTACTAAGGGGAAAGCTCAAATAATAGAAAGATTTTATCCTAGAATATTTTTAAGGATGATAGCTTTTTATTAAAAATCCTAAGGGCCCAGTGACAATTTCTTTGAGAAATTTAGCTTTTATGAAGACGGGGATATCATTTTGACTTGATAGATATATTACTGACTTTGCTGTGTCCTGCCATGTTGGCTGCTTCATATTCTTTTCTTGCTTCCCTTTGGTTGGCAAATCACAGCCTCTTCTAATTAGAGAGCTTTCCACTGAGGATCAAAGAGAAAGTTTAATTGTCCCTCCATTCCAGGTCTAAAAGACAAGATGAATCAGTGCATTGTAGGCTCAATTGAGAGACGTTGCCTCATGTCTGGAAAGTGATCAAGGTGGAAAGTGATTGAGGAATATGCCCAGTGTCAACCTCAGGCCTTCACATACATTGTGTTTGTGTGTACAAGACACACACACACACACACACACACGACACTAAATGAATGCATAGATAAACATTATAAAAGATGTACTATGATCTTGGAAGGAAGCAATATTTCTCTTACAGATACAGTCTTTCTTAGAATGTAGATACCTAAACTTTGAAGTGACTGATTTTAGGCAAAGAGAAAGTCTGGGACATTCTGTAGTGATTGGGGTATTATCCAAGTGCCTTGTCATTTAGACCCAAGTTTTCTGTGTCTCAATTTCTAATGTGTTGGGATTATAAGAGGCCTTCATGCTCTGCCTGACACTCATGTGGATATTGAGGATTTAAATAATGGTCTTCATGCATGGGAAGCGCTTCTCTCCACTTAGCCAATTCTCTGGTCCTGAACTCTGCTCCTTACACTTAAATGGAAGTATTCACTTACTGAGCCAACGTCAGCCTGCCATCATACAGCATCTATTTAAATACATGTTCATAGTGATGTCCAAGTAAATCTGATCCTTTCCATCTTGTAACCATGACATGATGAATTATGACAGGACAATCTAATATTCTTCGTCACGTTTACCTCTGGTTATGATCCTGTGAACTAGCTACAGACCCATTTAAAAACAAAAGTAGGGTTTATACAATTTGTTCAGGTTTACTTATCTGGTAGTCACCGTCATTGACTTCCAAATGCAGATTATGTTAACTGTAGAACTCAGATGATTACCAGTTAATGCAATCCATATTTTCATCTTCATGCCCCCACAAATCTAACCTTTGCCAATCCTGACTGCTAAAAATAGAAGGGAATCTGAGTGGATTTCACAAAATAGAAGCAAGAAGAACAAGATTTGGTAGATAAATAGAAGGTTCCAAAGAAGGACCTTCGAATATCATGCTTTAATAAGAATTCTAACATCTAAGTAAGAACTATGTATAATTAATCCTACATATATCCTGGATATAAGTAAATGCTGCTAGTGTGGTTAAAACTAGTTACTCATAGAGTTTATATTTTCTGCATGTATGTGTTTATTATTAGTTAGCAAACCTTCCTATAAGGTAAAGGTAGGTATCAATTCAGACTCTGAATATTGAAATTCTACACATGCGGTTTTCCTACACTGATAATAGTGACTAGCTCTAAGTTTAGCTATGGTGTTATGTAAGTGGACAATGAAAGTGACAATGGGAGGACAATGGTACTGGAGTATGGTGACAGGAGCTTTGCACATGGTTCACCTATCCAAGAGCAGCAGGAAGGATGACCCTGAATGAGGAAGCCAATACAAAGAGTACCACAGCTAGAATTGTCGAATGCTAAGTGTAGCCCTCAGAGAAATGTGCTGTAATGATACCCGCACTGATGAGGTAGACATCAGCATAAATACTTAGGTAATTACTCACTAACTGGTAAAACAAAGAGTGTCTCCTTCATTTCCCGTGTCTGCACAGACCTCGATCATCAAGGACATCAAGGCAAATTCTTTATCAAAGAAGGAAAACATCTCACGTTAAGAACCAAAAGACAATGGAGGAAGGAATGAAAGGAAGGAGAGCAGCAGGGGTCAAGACACAACTTCACATTCCCCATTCCCGGAGGCTTCTTAAATAAATTGAGATGACGTCACCATGACATGAAAAGTGATAATTTCACACAATTTAAAATTTAGCTTTCGCTGTTCAGCACATTTTTATTTTTGAGGAGGCAACTATTGGAGCAACGAATATGAACAAAACAAGGAAGCCATCAGTTTCATGTCCTTAACAAAGCAGCTCTTCAACACAAAGCAAAGGGGTAAGACTCTCTAAGCGCTTTAATTAACTTAGTGCTATGGTTTTTGCCCATTTTACGAATCTAGCTGTTTCAAATGTTTCTATTTTATAAGGTATATTTTATAAGGTATTTGCATAACTGAGATTATCTTCCTAGCCATCAGCATTAAATAATTAGATATTCTAATATGAATACTTTTTAAACTTGTCTCCTTGTCAAAACATGAAAAACAATGGATCAACCAAACTTGGTAACAGAGAACATTCCCCTAACCTTCTAAATACAACTTGTGAGTAAGTATCACTTGAAATACCAGTATGGTTTAATGAAGAGGGGTCCCAGTGCCACTTTCTGGCTTTCTCTTGCCATTATTACATAAGTGGTTTGAAGCTATTTTCTTAAATATTAACTAACTTATATAAAAATGTACAGATCTTTTTTTCAACAACAACGTATCCTGGTGGTTTTCACAGAGATAAATTAAAACCTAAATCTTCAAATCTCAACATTCTTTTTACCCTAATTATATTAGCTAAACCCGAGGGACTACAATAACATTAAAAGCACAGAGATGTAATTCATAGCCCTAAATCCTCTTTAATATTTTAGATGGTTTGAAAGAGAGTCTTCAAGTTCCGTAAGTTGTTTTTAAACTGTATTTAGAAGTTGTAATTGTATTGGCTCTTTTTTAATCAGCATCTTTCTACTTTAATTAAAGCTAGAATGGGAAAGTTCCCTTCAAACCACATGAGCTTGTGAGGTCAGAAAAGTTATAACTGAAATATTTTACAACTGGCTACAAAAGATGCTTTTGTATATTTGTTCATAAGACATTGAAATGATACAAGAAACGAACTGATATTACCATAGATTTTGTCACGGCTTTAATTATGCCTTTACATAGAGTATCTGACTAAATTATTTAATGCTCACCAAAATATTTATTATGACTTTGAGGATAAAATTGCTTCCTTTAATTTCATCTTCTGTCTTTATTTTCCCAATAGTTCTATAATTGTCTGCTTAATGTAACCAGGTCTTGAAAATATACAGAGACTGTGGAATAGTCAGGTGAAATGCTGATGCCTCTTGTTTATAAATCTTTCTGGGTATGGATTCATTTGACATTCCGAGTGCTGACACATCACCTATCTTCTTACTATTTCTTTGAATTGTGAGGCTAAACCACTTCATTGAGAGGGCAAAAGATTGCATATTTTATTTATGGCCATTATGCGTGCTTGACTTACAAATTCATCAGGCTCAAATTTTTCTGCTTAGAAACAATGATTTTGATAGAGAAATTTTCCATTCAGTGTCCAGAAAGTATGGTGTTGCATATGTGTATGTGGATATAATATGCCTAGTTTTATATCCTATATGAAATTCTAAGTATAATACTTTCATGACAGTTCTTCACTATAAACATGTGAATGTGTATATCATGTATCTGTTTTAATTTTGTCAGGAGCTCGATGTCACATAGTTGTATTATTTTACTTCTCTGATGGCACTGTCATGGGATGCCTGCTTTTATTTTTCCATCAGGCACAGTTTAATCATTAAATTTTTTTAATTACAGCAAAGTATTAAGTTATTTTACTGATAATATAAATATGAACATCAAATGTTAACGTCTTGACTTTTTTAAAAAGATTGATGTATTTATTTATTTAATGTATATGAGTACACTGTAGCTGTCTTAGACCCATCAGAAGAGGGCATCAGATCCCATCACAGATGGTTGTGAGCCACCACATGGCTGGTGGGATTTGAACTCAGGACCTCTGGAAGAGCAGTCAGTGCTTTTAACCACTGAGCCATCTCTCCAGCCCACATCTTGACATTTTAGTGTACATTTTCATGTATCATTTTTATTAGTTTTCTATAAACACAGTGATGTTTTGTAGAACGTGGTTTGATAAGGTGTGTGGGGGCTGCCTTAGTGGATCCAGGCTGAGGCACTCCCTGCCTCCCCTGAGGCACCAGCCACAAGACAGCTGTAGTGTGAAGTGAAGCTTATTTTGGGGATTGGGAAGGGGGCTGAGAAGGGAGTAGAGGCAGAGAAAGAGAGGGGACAGGGAAGTACAGAGAGAAAGAAGAAGCTGTCCAGGAACACAGGGAGAGAGAAGGGAGGGGAGGGGGAGGCCAGAGGGGAGCTCAGAAAGAGAGAGAGTGTGAGAGAGGACAAACAATCCTTTTATAGCAAGCCAGGCTCCTACCTGGCTGTTGGGTAGAGCCTAGAAGAAATGTTAACACATAGATCAGATTGATTTAAGGTTTTACCTGTGAAATGGCTTCATTTAATGGTTTTGTACTCTGGTTTCTCATGTTATGTGATATACCGAATCTTCCTATTGCCATTATTCTTCCTATAAAATATAGTTTTAGAAGCTTCATAATATTTAATATATGCTTTCACACATTCATCAGTTGACTTCTCTGGTTTTAGTCACTGTGAATTTTATGTTATAAGAAAAGCTGCCATGAGTATGAATGACGGTCAGAAGTTGGCATCTGATTCACGACTGGTCTAGAACTTAGTTCTCACAAGTATAATATCGGAGAACAGGAGTCCAATTCCCCACATTTGACCTTTTCTGTCAAATCAAATTGTTCCTGGGAAGGGTTGTTCTGTCCCAGCACAGAGTGGTAGGACACTGAATTCACTGGGACCTTGACGATCTCATGACCCTAGGCAGCATTTGCCACGATCATGCCTGTCAGGTTTTAGTAAAATTACTTAGGATTTTCACTTCGTTAAACGTGTGGCTGACTGCAAAGTCTGACAATGGCAGTACTGCGGGTAGCCATCTGAATGCACAGAGCTTTAAGTTACCTCAGTAACTTGCTCCGTTCCCATTTATGTGACCTGTTATTATTTATTACCTTTTTCAAAAATGACTTTTTTAAAAATGTTTTCCTTTTGCACACGATTGAGCATTCTGCATCACGTTCTGACGTTTTCCTCCCTAGGTATTGTACTTGGATACAGGATTGAATTGAGTTTGTGTATTCGTTGAGTTTTTGTCCGTACCACGTGATTCCACTGCTGAGTAGCTCACATAATCACGGCACATTTTACTGTTGTCATGCTCACCTCATTCCCTAAGGGTTATACAAAAATACAACCTTGGGCATTGTTTCGAGTTCCCATTGAACTTAATTAAACATTTAAATTGCTTACAGTAAAATGTCATGTCCATCTGCTGACTATTCCATAGCCTCAGATTTCTGATTTGACCTTTCAACTTTTGATTTTCTTTCCATTTGGAAATAGAACCTAGGTTGTGGCAAAATGTTTCTTTTTTGCTTCTTTTAATTTTTCCTCTATTTTTGTTTCTAACTTACATCGTTTCACACGGTTTCAGAATTTTCCAATCTTTGTTCCCCCTACTCTCATTTGCGTTCCTTTGATTTCTTCTTTTATATTTTATCTTATTGTTTTTTATTCTTTTTTAAAAGATTTATTTATTTATTTATTATATATAAGTACACTGTAGCTATCTTCAGACACACCAGAAGAGGGCATCAAATCCCATTACAGATGGTTGTGAGCCACCATGTGGTTGCTGGGATTTAAACTCAGGACCTCTGGCAGAGCAGTCAGTGCTCTTAACCGATGAGCCATCTCTCCAGCCCTTTTTTTTTTTTTTTTTTTTATTCTTTAATCATTTTTTTTTTACAGTCCAGTCTTTATCCTCCTCCTGGTCAGCACTTTGTTCCACATCCCCTCCCCTGTCCATGCGCCTCCCCTCCCCCCAGCTCTAAGATGACTAATGACTGCACCTCTCCTCTACCAGACATCCCTGCTCCCTGGGGTCTCTGGAGGGTTAAAAGATGGCTGTTTGATTGAGACTTTTGGGAAAGAGGGTGAGGATGGGGAGTACTGACCTCACCTACATGCTAGGTTTGCTTTTTAGAAGTTTACGATCTATGATTTTATTCAAAGCTGAGAAATGACCTGGGACATGAGCATTGCCACATCAGTTCCTATAACAAAAGCATTTCTAAAGTTCAGAGTGACTCTGAGGAACGTTCATCCACAGTAAAAGGCTGGTAGACAGAGTTGAGGAATCAGTCTGTATCCACCTGGGATTGCAAACCAGACTTTCATCATCGGCTCTACTTTTCCTCTTTTTCTACTTAATCTTTTTCTTTCACTGTTAAGGCATTTTGAAATATTTTCATTTCTGTGTATTTTAGCTGTATCTCTAATCATTTAAATTTTTTGAAGACTTTTTTGAAGGCTTGAACTCTGATTTAGACGGCAGCAGATTTGTATGCACACAGCTTTCGAAGCCTTGCTGCTCGTTCGGGTTGATTTCTTAAAATTCTCTCAAATTTTATTGCACTTTGCATTGAGGATCTAATCACATCTTGAGCAAAAGAGCTGCTGGCCAATACGATGTGCTTCTGTAGACGGAAACCTATCACTTGTTCAGGGTAGGTGACAGAGGGGGAAGAAAGCTTTCACATTACAAGAGGCAAAGCAAGACGATTTTAACTTATCACATGCCTCCAAAGGGGAATATCTGTCTCCTACAGCAGGTGGACCCAGCCATTTACAGCCTTCCTCCTAACTGATGGTTTTCTCTTTCGCTGTCTCAGTTATCTAAGGTCAACTGCTCTCCAAAAATGCTATTTGTCTTCGTGTCTGGAGAGATTGCTCAGTCATTCAAACCATTGGCTGCCCTTCCAGGGTTTGATTTCCAGCACCCACACAGCAGCTCACATAAATCTGAAACTCTAGTCCTAGGGGATCCAATGCCCCCATATAGCCTCTGCAGACACGGCATTCATGTGTTACACAGACATATATGCAGTCAAAATACCCATTATACAAAATAAAAAGAAATGAAAAATACTAAAATATATTTTTCTTGATTCTTCCTAAAGAGACCACATTGCCTTGGCTTTTAAATAGTTGTTCTAATTTTGTGATTGTTTTAGCTAATCTTTTCCTATGCCTTATTCATAGTTTAAACTGGCTTTATCAACATATATACAAAGCAGAGAGTGGTATCTGTAGGGTTCACGTTACCTAAAACTTCATGGGTCCTGACATGCGTCCCCTATAGATTAGGACGGACAAGTGTGCTCTCAGAACTTTGTGCTGGTAATAACCTGCAAGCATGTGCAACGAGAGCTGTGCTCACTGTAACTGGTTACCATTTGCTAGTGAGATGTTATTGAGAGCCAAGTCTTTAGTACATAATTCTCAGAAGTCTGAGGATCGTGCTTTAGTTCCCTGTCAGAGGATGGAGAAGCAGAAGCACAGAGCTATCCATGACTCCCTCTTCTTTACTGTTGGACTCTATTCCTCTGCTGGCCTCAGAGGCAGGGCAAGGAGTCCAGGCCCCTGGTCTTCTCCGCTGAGACATGCTCTAGGTATAGCTTATCTTCCTCTCCGTGCTAGCAGTATTTCTTGGAGAAGGAATGCTGCCTTTCATCTCTCGTTCAAGATGTGTGTTCTTTTGACCCATAGGGTAAAGTATGTCTGGTAGCTTCCTAACCCTTTCATCTACCCAGCAAGAGGCTCATAAGCCAGCAGCAGCTTGCTGCAGTTCCAAGGCCTCTCACCAGACACACTATGAGAGACACAGTTTAGAGTCCTGACAGATTATGCTTTCTGTGACGTGTGCCTTAAACACAAGTGAACCTTCACCGTGAGCTGAGGAACCTTTTCAGGAAGAAGATAGCTTCCTTCAGTTAGTAAATTTTGCTAATGGTTTCTGGAAAAGTGAACCAGTCTGGACTCCTGGTCTACATAATTCCTGTTCTAACAGGCTCTGGTAGATTCTGTGGCCTGTGTCATCCAAATGACTGCCTCTCATCCGTTTCTCTCTTTATTAACTGATTATCCATTGACACAGCTGCCTGTTAGTTGATGGAATGACAACGATCAAAATAACTTACTCTAAATATCGACATTAACATCTAAGCTGTGCCATGGCTCTGTACCTCAGTGTGGAACTGCACTTACTCAAATACCACATCACTCTCCATGCAAGGCCCTCAACTCCTCAGACTACTTCCCCCATGACTCGGAAATTCTGATTTAAGGACGTTTGTACCTAGCCACTCTTGGAGAGCTGCCATGTTTATCAGCAGCCGAGGAGCTCCAGTGAGCCCTGGGCTTCTGGCAGCTTTAGCAGCAGCTGACTCTCAGCTCTAAGGATAATAATATCACAGTAGACAAACAAAAAAAAATCATGTTTCAGAGTTCAGGGAGCCAGCATTCCCACTGAGTGACTAGATGTAGCAACGATACTAAAGACATCCTTAACCACTGCCAGCTTTCCTCACTCCCAGCTGTTCATCCCTGGAGTGAGGTACAAAGGGTTTGCAAGTCTTTCTCAACACCAGAAAACCACAGTAGACACAGAAAAGTCTCTATGAGTATTTCGAAGTGCTGGCCCCCTCGCCAATAGACTTCTACTTCTTTTCTTGTTCCAAATGACTTTTGAAAACTAGTCATTCTCATAGTTTACAAGCATACAGACGTCCCTTTTTCGTTCTGTCCTCAGAGGCTATAACTGAGTAGATGCTGGATGGGACATTAGCATAGGAAAGTGACTGACACATGCTCTCTTGTGGCATCTTGCAAAGAACAAGTGCAGGATTCACTTCAAGAGTAGCTGTCAGTAGTTTACATCATTCGGGAGATTGTGGCATAAATATTCACTTCTTCTAGGCATGTAGAGCCCATTTAAATTCTTGCCATACTCATTTTCAGTTACCAAGGAAGAGTTAGCATAGTGCAGCACCTGTTCTAGTCGGCCTGAACATGAGGTTTGCAGAGCTAAAAGAGGCATTTTTCACAACACAAGGTATAACACTGGCTTCAGAGCAGGTAAGACCGAACTGATGAAGATCTGGCTAATGAAACCATGGATTTGATTTCCTGATCAGAGAACAGGAGAGAGCAGTTTAAAAGGGTAACATGTATAGAAATTCACAATCACAGGAAGACTCGCAGAGGAAAAAACATTTACAGGGCTATAGAAGTAAGATAGTATATGAAAACACTCAAGAAATACTAAGCAGGAAAAGAAAAGTCAGGATTATGAATTAATTAAAAGAGATTATAAAATTAATGGTGGGCACTTTAGACATAATGTTTTTTTCTTTTCTTTCTTTTCTTCCTTTCTTTTCTTTCTTTCTTTCTTTCTTTCTTTCTTTCTTTCTTTCTTTTCTTTTTCTTCCTTTCTTTCTTTTCCTTTTTCCTTCCTTCCTTCCTTCCTTCCTTCCTTCCTTCCTTCCTTCCTTCCTTCCTTCCTTCCTCCTTTTTGTGGTGAAATGATGGCTTTTAGAAATAAGACAGGTGCTGTTGTGATACATACCTGATGTTGGAATCGAAACACAGAGGCTGTTAAGAGACTTATGATAAGTAAAGTAAGGGGTGCTTGTGTTCAGAATAATATTAATGTGTGCAGAGTATTAAAAATGCAGTTTTCAGGGGAAAATATTGCTGAACAAAATGACCAGTTGAGTTGGCAACTGAGAGAGGGAGAGATAAGACATTTCCAAAGTTTTCACCAGAGCCGTCTTTATGATGATACTATTGAATGCCCAGGAGAAGGGGTATTGTTGTTGTTGTTGTTGTTGTTGTTGTTGTTGTTATTTTTAGTGAGAAAGCTCAGGTTAAAAACATAGAGCTCTGAACATCTGGGTTTAGTGCCCTATTTCAGGTATCTACTGCTGTGGAAGTGCTGCTTACTCAGTCCTTGAAAAGTGAAAGTTCATTATCATCTCTCATGGTTCTTAATGATGCCTGGTCTAAGCTAGGATTGCTTGTAGGAGATGGAATTGGGGATGAGGTTAGATGCAAGCTTGGAATGATGGGTGTTCAAGATGGCGTCCTTATGGTCCTTGGCCCCCAAGAGGTAATGATGCCTTTGAGTTCTTGTAAGGCCTGAAATTGGAATCACGTAACTTTCCCAACCTTTATGAGTCATATGGCCTCAGGCCAACTAAAACTCCAGCTGAAGGAAAACATACTCCACTTTTCAGTGCTGGACCAACAAATGTGCTCCTGTCTTTTATTTGCCACAAGGCTTTGAGTTCCCACATTCAGAGATGTTTAAAAGGACAATTATGAACCCTAGTCTGGATCTCTTGAAGAAAACTAGACGATAATGTGAATAGAAACATTTTCTAAGGAAATTAACAGTCAAAACCACAGAATAAAATCAAGAAGTTACGAATGACAGAAGAATGGCATCATAGAAGAAACTGAAGTCAAGGAGGAAATAAAACAGAGGGAGGCCAAGAACAGGGAGCCAGCCTTCACATGCAACAGAGGGCAGAATGTCAGAAGTGGGAGAAAAGGAAACCCGTGTTGCCTACATGTTGGAAAGGATAAGGAAGAAGAGAACGTGCAGGAAGCATCAGGGACATGACAGACGCATCACAAATATTATTAAGAAGTGAGCAGTACCCTGTGGGACTCTGAAGAGGAGGACAGAACATAATACTGCCCTTCCAGGAGGAACTGGCTTTAGCTAGGCAAACACTCACTGAGATATGGCTCTGCCCAGTGAGAGTAGAGAGGCTTCCTTTGGGTTTTATTTGCTTTTTTAGAATGGGTGGGTTAGAATGATCAGTGAAAGAGAAGGGAAGAAAAGAAAGGAGACATCTGACTTGATCAGGGTAGGTGAAATTTAGCCTCTGAAGGATTGAAGGTGAGGGTTGGAGGAGACAGGAAGTAATAGCAAAGACAGGCTAGCTTGATTATTCTAGGATATGGGGGAGGTAGGAGGGAGCTAAAGGATATCTTCGATTTTCTGCAAAGTTAGCTATGGGGTTCCACCTTGATAGGCGTCCTGGATTTTGCAACATCATGGTCTCCCCATTTTCCTATCAGAGAAGTCTTATTTCACTGTTTTTGCTGGAAAGATGTAAACTGCCCTCCTGTTATTTAACCCCTGTTCCTCAAGAGACTTTCTTGAATCAGACAGGAAGGAAGACATAGCTTCCTCCGGAACATCATTAGAACATTTCTTTAACTTCTATTTTCATGCCCTGGTTGTCTCATGCATTAAATCTAGTGGCATTTCTTTTTGTCTTCAAGCTTTGTGCACTATAAAAATAAAACATAACAGAATAAAAACATGATAGGAAACCTAGGTTTGATATGAACAAATTCTGTCCCAGGTACATAGAACTGGCGTGAGCTTTAAAGAACTGAAGATTAAAAAACGTATAAGAAAGTTTTGTCTGTTTGTTTGCGTTATATTTTCTCTGTTATTTCAGTTTTAGCTCTGGTTATAAAAAATAAACTTTAAGTAGCTTTAAAAGTTAAGAATTTATAATTATCTGTCACTTGTGAAGGAATTTATAAAGAGAAAGAAAATAATTGCAAGAAAGAAAGGACAGTGTATAGTTACTAGCTTTGATGAAATTGTTGGGAAAAGAAACCAGGACTATATTATTAGGCTATATAATAGGTCACAAGGTAGATTTTCCCTCTTCCTTTTCATCCCCATTTTGCTTTAGAGTTAAGCAAACAAACATTTAAAACAAATTTGAAGATTTTATCTAAAGTTATTTTTAGCTACTGTTTCCTTCATAAAGAAACAGGAATTACTTGACAGGAAAATTGTATGAATTTAGGGTTAAGCATGTGAATCTAAATGGTCAAGCCAAAGAGTGTAATAAAACAAGGAGCCAAATAAACCAGTTTATTATGGCACAGGTTAATGTGACAATGCTATCTATTCTATAGAAAAGTAATTCTCAACCTGTGGGTCGTGTCTCCTCCAGTAGTTAAAATACCTTTGTACAGAGGTCACACATCAGATATCCTGAGCATTAGATATTTACATTACAATTCATGAAAGTAGCAAAATTTAGTTAGGAAGTAGCACCAAAATCCTTTATGGTTGGGCGTCATCACAATAGGAGGGTCAGTATTAAAGGACTGCACTGTTAGGAAGGCTGAGAATGAATGCCATAGATGACATAAGCCTCCTTGTATCAATTGATAAACTGTAAAAGGCTAGCACAGACCTTTGCCACTCACACGAAGATTTTCACCCTTGTGTCTTTACCATAAAAACTGCACACTATATGGAATCTACAGACACTCCAATTTTTAATGGGAAAAGAAGCAAAGCCTGTAGAGGGAAGCAGTGTGGCTTTTATGTTTGTGTTCCTGTGCTTGCCATGCCTCCCTGACACAGAAGGTAAGTGAGTAAGTCAATGAGGTACTACGTTAAGTTGTATTTGAGTCTCACGTGAACGTGGCAAAAGCAAAAATCATTAACAGGGGACAGGAGGGCCGCGTGTACAACGAATAGTATATGTATATGTAAATGCCCATCCCAATGACTGTATTGTGTGAGACGACCTTACAGGCATGAAT
Source organism: Rattus rattus (assembly GCF_011064425.1). NCBI lineage: Eukaryota > Metazoa > Chordata > Mammalia > Rodentia > Muridae > Rattus > Rattus rattus. The sequence goes on along the minus strand of NC_046164.1, from coordinate 84,742,155 downwards.
CATAGACAACATACAGAGTGCTTGGAAAGCCTTGGCTTCTGAATGAGATGATTAGCGACTGTGGATAAAAGCATGGATGAAACAAAGAAGGGCAGGCCGACAGGAACCGGATGTAGATCACTCCCGAGAGAGACAGCCAGAATACAGCAAACACAGAGGCGAATGCCAGCAGCAAACACTGAACTGAGAACGGGACCCCGTTGAAGGAATCAGAGAAAGAACTGGAAGAGCTTGAAGGGCTCTGAGACCCCATATGTACAACAATGCCAAGCAACCAGAGCTTCCAGGGACTAAGCCACTACCCAAAGACTATACATGGACTGACCCTGGACTCTGACCTCATAGGTAGCAATGAATATCCTAGTAAGAGCACCAGTGGAAGGGGAAGCCCTGGGTCCTGCTAAGACTGAACCCCAGTGAACTAGACTGTGGGGGGGAGGGCGGCAATGGGGGGAGGGTTGGGAGGGGAACACCCATAAGGAAGGGGAGGGGGGAGGGGGATGTTTGCCCGGAAACCGGGAAAGGGAATAACACTTGAAATATATATAAGAAATACTCAAGTTAAAAAAAAAAAAGTGCATGGGAGATCTTCCTGTATCCACTGGTAGAAGAAGGATGCAGAATGTTTTGAGAGATTTTAGGTTTGTCTTTGCTACAGTCAGGGAGGGAGTGGCATAAACCTTATACTGGATAGAACTTTCCAGGAGAGATCATCTTTCTCTCCTTTAACCTTCAGGAAAAACAATTTTGTATTAAGGATGGGGCTGATGGGAAGATGCAAAAGGAGCAGTAATTTTACTTAAAAATTGTTTGAGGATATTCAGTTCACAATTTAGTTCCCATCACAGCTCTAAGGAGAGATAGCAAAATAAAGTAGATATTTTTAGTGTTTATTATTTTATGTCATAAAGTGGATAGGATACTTTAGAAAGAGAACACTTCATTCTTTGTAGTCTCTCACATGGACTAATTGCTCCCTTGGACTTGAGCACACAGATTTATCGTGTCTAGCTTGGAATATTATATATACGCTAATAACGTCTCTTTAGGGTTTAGAGCTCTCCCTGATTTTTATTGTAAATTGACTGCCAAGGCCTGCTGTAATTCTACAGGTAGAGTTTAGTCTCTTGGGGTTCTAATATAAAAGAAGATGAAAGGATCACGTCTTCATCGCTGGAAATAATGGTTGAAAATTGTAGTTGAGATACACGCATTTGTGTACTCACACACTGAAAGCTTTACCAGCTAGCTCTCCAGGCTTTGGTGTTGAATTTGGGAAACAAGAGAGATCCCAGGAAAAATTAGCAAAGCCAGAACAACTGGTTTCCAGAAAGGCTTAGCCATCATTCAGCAGATGGCTATGCTAATGTGATTAAAACCTAACAGGAGTCTCATCAGCGTCTAAAGCAATGAGAATGCACAGGACCCCGTCTGAGCACCCTAATGGATCTACATCACGTCTGTCCAAACAAAAAGCATAAAGAAGAGATGCACATTGGCATACATAATTTTATTAGTTTTTATTGATGGATTGATTTTTTTCCTATGATGCTGGAGATTGAATCCAGGGATTTACACAAATTAATAAAGTGCTGTATAACTGAGCTATATGCCAGACCGGACATCTATATTTCTTAAACATATTAACAAGCTAGGACTTAGAGGTGTGCATTGGCTATTCCTGATGGCGTTCAGGTAGGCCTGGGCCTGTGCTGCTGTAACTCCCTAGAGCTGCCATCAGTCATCGTGCACTTCTACAAGGCCTCTTATAGAACTCTGAAGCTTTTGGTGAATATTATTATTTCTGAAAAATTGCAAGTGGAAAGAAAAGCAATTAATCATCGCAACAAGTGATTCCTTGTCTATCAGGTATGTGCTTGGACAGGATGCTCCCCTTATCTTATGTCAGGCAAAGCATTTGAGAAAATAGGACAGCCAGGGGTCTTGTACAAGCCTGCTCAATCCAGTCAGCCTTTATCCCACATCAAGGTTAGAAGTAGAGTGCGTTTCCATTGGTGGAATGATTGCATAAAGTTAATGCCATTCAGAATTACTTTAACTTGCACAGCTGACTCAAGAGATGTGTGACTAAGCTTCCAAATTGACATGGAAGGCACATCTGTAGGAGCCGCCCTATCTTCGCACTGCTTCCTTGTCTCTCCTCCTCACTTCCTGCCATTATCACCATCAATTTCATCTCAGGCAGCCGAAGTTTCTCCTTCAAAACCAAAAGCCCTTGGAGAATGGCTGTGCTTAAAGCCAGAGGTCACTAAATATATGGCTGATTATGGTGAGTCCTTTTCATTTCCATTTTGATTAAGTGAAAGCCTCTTAATTTGGGTCATTATTGATACATAAATCTGCAGAGAAAATGAACATGCATTTATAATGTAGCCAACATTCCATGATTTATTGTTCTTATAGTGTGTAAATACAGAAAGAAGAGGGAGAATAAAAGGGTCCAGCTCTCAGATCCTTGGATATGAAACAGTGCCAGGGATTAATGGAGCAAACTCATCCTGAACGCCCAGCCTCCTGCTCTCAATAGCTCATGTCTCCTTATTTCAATCGAACTCAGTCTCCTATTTGAAAAGCCATCTAGTATTAATCTCTCTGTGCTCCTGAGCTGAGCTTTCCGGTGGCAGGTTTGTGAGTGATAAAATGAAAGGCTCAAAATGGGGTTTCATACCTGATTGTGGACTTTGCTTGGGGATTTTGGCTACCGCTTGAGGGCTGGAGGTGGAGTGCATTCGTTGGTTGGCAGAGCTGTGGACGCTGCTGGGAACCACCGAGGAGGCATTCTTTCTAGGCTTCGTGTCTTGTAGCCACATAGGCGAGGCTTCAAAGGCCTGCATCCGCCGAGCATGGCTGTTGGCATTGACTTTCAGGTAGGCCTGGGCCTTGTGTTCCTGAAGCTCCCCGTAGTTAGCATCAGTCACCCTGCACTCATATAAACCTTCGTCCTTTTTTCTCACTTTGGAAATCTGAAGCTTGTGGGAGATGTCATTGCCTTGGACTTTCACTGTCTGAAAAATTGCAGGTGAGAGACAAAGTTTCACATGAAAGGATTTTTACTCCCACTCTTTAAGTTTGCTCATGCCGGGACACTTAAGGGTCTTATTGGCTTCCCAGCACAAACCTGAAGGTCATATTCATCCTGTTCTATGAGCAATCCCATTCACAGACATGAGCAGTCATAAGCTCAATCTTAGCAGTGCTAGAGTGGCCCTACTATGCTCCCTTCCCAGACTATCCTAACATGGGACTGGTCTCTGCCTGGTTGGCTCAGCTGATTGAAAGACTAAGGAGGCCATCTTTGCACAGAATTGTTTTCTGTACGGCTACATGATAATTCCCTCAAATATGGGGCAAGAGGTGGGGAAGTATTGGTCATAATAGTTTAATAGAGGGTGCACTTTATTGAAGACACTACTAATAGACTTAGTAATATTTTTCTTCTCAATTGTCTACTAACAGAGGGTAGCAGGGCTCAGGCTACAGAAAAAAGGATGTGAAATCAAGGCTCACTCATATCTCCTGTCATTATATAAGCTTTTGATGCTATTAACTGAACATTATTTGATTTTCAAAACTAAAGTCAACCCATTTACTACAATAATTTTATCTCATACTAATAATAAGATCACATGTCTAATGCATAATATTAAATATATACCATGTATTTCATATATATATATACATATATCACAGCAGTTAAATTTGATATATATATTATATGTCAACCAATGATTGACAGGCTCAAAAATTACATATGTCAAGTTTAAGGATTTGATTGATTTTTATAAACACAGAAATGAAGAATATTCTTGCTATGGAATTATTGTAATTATTACAAATAATCCACATCTTCATATTATCAGCAGATCAGTATGGGCTAATAACAGATGACTTATATATTTGGTTTCATATTTTTGTGATTTATTTGAATACTATATTTAGAAATACTTTACATGAATTATGAATGATATTCAAATTGAGTTCATTGCATTGCATAATACTAGTGGTTGGTTTCATTTTTGTTTTCTTGAGATTTTTATTTTATATAAAGAGCAGGTACTGCTATTGCTTTGAATTATTAAAATTATTGGTGTTGAAGTAGTGCAGACCTTCACTGTTACGTTTAGGTGAATGTGAAAGCGAAGAAAAAACACTATAATTATCCTATTAGCTAGCAAAATAATACTTTATGCAATTTGTAATTATTTACTTTGTTAATACGTGGAATTTTATTTATGGATTCTAAATTCGGCTCATATTTAGGGCTTTAATGGGATGAAAAAAAAAGACAACTGCCTCTCATTCTGAATTTGTAAAATCACCTCTTCAATATCAGTGAATTAAAAGGTTTTCAATGTAAAATCTGTTTTCTATTCATGTCCAACTTGGGCCTGCTTGGCACTTTACTAAAGGACATGCCCCCTGTCCCTGGTCCCTGTGACACTCACACTAATCTTGGTCCCGTCGTTGTCCGGGTCTCTGTCGGGTAAGAGCTCCACCTGTAGGACAAGGGTGCAAATGCTCAACCTCGCCTGAGTTCTTCAGTCTCAGGCACCACAATACCGCAGCGCCGCAACAGCTAGAAGAGATCCCTGCCTTCCGTTCTTGGAACGCTTCAGACAAAGCAATTTAAGAAACGGAAGAGCAACCCAGGTCCCAACCGCACTCAGTTCCGAGGCCAGGATAGCCGCTGGACTCCCTCGCTCGCTCGTCCCTCCCTGGATCAATCCCTGAATTTCCCTGTCTCCACGCCAGATCCCAAGCAGTCCCCGGGGTCCCCATGTCTTCCCTGGGCATCACTGCGACCTCGGCTCTCCCCAAGAATCTCTAAGGTCTCCGTGGTAGCCTCTGTCTTAGCGACACCTTGGAGAGTTCCTGTCCTCCCCAAGCATTCCCACGGTCGTCGCGGTTCCCGTGCTCACCGAGCATAACCGAGGCCCCCGCGGTTTCCTCTACGCTAGGGACGCTCTGGAGAGCCCCTGTGCTCCCCCGCAGCCCTGCAGGCTGTGCTCCCCTTGGCTGGCCGAGTGCTCCTGTCATAGACCTGTTAGGTTTTATCGCTCGCAGTTCAGTTTGCCTGACCTGCGGGTTCCAAGAACTCAGGCGAGGACAGGAGTGTGGGTAGAAGTTTTTCAGACGAATTTCTGAATCCCTGCCCTCGGCGCTGACCAGTGCTCGCTCTCGTCTACAGACTTTCTGGTCCTCTAGGACTCGTGTCCGAGTCCCTTTAGCTTCCTGGGCCTCCCGGTTCCCGCTCTTAGCACGATTCTTTAATCTTCTCTTTACGTTCTCCTTCCTCCTCTTCTTCCACTCTCCCTCCTCCTTAACTGTCTCCTGCTCTACTCTCCTCTCCAGTCCAGGGCTCTCCCTGATTTTCTGATGCCTACCCCCATCTCTTCCTCCCCTCCTCTATCTCCTCCCCTACCCCACCTCCGCTTTCCCCTCTCTGCTCAGAGAGAGAGAGAGGGAGGGAGGGAGGTGGGGAGGGAGGGTTGGTTTGAAAAGCTCTATACCGACTACTAAGAGCTGGTTAATTCCAGTCTCAGTGGAGAAAGTCTCTCCCAGCTCCTGCGACTTCCTGGTGTTTTTCACTTACTGTCACTAGGACAAATTCAGCCTTGCTCACTCTTACAGAGCAAGGAAGGTTCCCTGGAACGCATAGGCAGTACCTTGGGCCCTGGCTGCTGGTTAGACCTGCACAGAACTAAGAACGTGACATGCGGGGGGCTCTGTGGGCTTTGAGCTATGGCTACCTGCGAGCCTGCCGCCTCTGTCCCTTGCTCCAGGTCCTCTGGTCCCCGAAGGAACCACCACTGGATCTCCAGGTACACCGAAGCAGAGCCGCTTTGGAAAGCGCAGGACATCTCCACATTTTGCCCTTCGGTCGCAGTCACGTTTCGCGGAAACTCGGTAAATTTTGCTGCAAAACAGAAATGCATCGTTTTTGGTGTATCTACACACCAGCCTTGCCAATGCCTCTTTCCTGGAGAACTCGACACAAGTTTGTGTTTGTTTGGCCTTTCTTTTTCGTGCGCCTTGAAAGAAGAAAATAAAAACAGCAATAACAAGCCCTTATGACATCCCCGTGGGGCTCCCCATCCCAGTCGCTCTGCATCAGCGTGTGGCGTGTTCTTTTCTTGGTATCAATCACTTTGCTGTTGATCAAGTCCAGATAATGGAAAGGTTAATGAGCTTGCCAAGGGCTCTCTTCTCTAGCCAAGCTGCCCAGAGTTAGATCCAAACATCGTTTGTCAGATTGCAGCATTCTCTAAAACTTACTGAGAGACCCAGGGAGGTGCAATTTAGACCATCTGTCAAGTTGATCTATGAGGAAGCCTCTAGATTCTTAAGTTTCTCTACAGCCTATGACTAACTGGGATGTTTCCTGTTAGAAGTGGGTCATAAGTATATGTCAAAATGCCCATTCTTAACCTATCAAAATAGTGGTTGGCAATTTTGTTCTGGAGCCCACAGTAGTGAAACAAGTTGCACACTATCTAAGAGGCATATGCTTCGTCTCCACAAGTTAACCTTCACGATTGTTCCCTTCAAGCCATTGTAAATCGCAATATGTCAGGGGATATAAAAATCACACATCCGTGTTTAGTTCGGATCAAAGATTATTTGAAAGCTACCACAGAGACTCTGTCTAGCCCCTTTGCAACTAACCTTGACACTGCCCAAGCTTGTAAGATTAATAGATCCACGTGACAGTGACAAAATAAAATCCCCTTCGTCCCTGGGGGGGTTTCTTGAACATGGGATGATTTTTTTTTCTTGTTAAGAAGATGATTGTTCTTAGCTTATCTCAGAGACACTTTGCAGAGAGCTGATGGCTGTCTAGAAGAAGCCTTTTATTAGCGGCTGAGAGAAGGGGACAACCGCAGGCACACATATGGAAGGAGGACGGCTGAAAGGCTGGCAGGAATGATTGCAGCCACTTTCTCCTCTTTTCTTCTAGATAGTGTATCTGGGTGTCTCTTGTCACTGTTTCATGAAATCCCAAACTGAGCAATAATGAAAGGGGACATTTTATGTCTCAAGGAAGTGGCGGACTGTCTGGAAAGGGTTTTCTGCTTACATTGGCTAGTGGACTGGGGCATCTCTGCTCGCAGAAGTGATGCAGTCTTCAGGAGGCAAAAACTGTGATTTGCTCATGGTGCCGAAGCGACCACTGCAGCCTGCAAAGTCCCGAACTACTGGGCCCAGCAGGCTGCTGCCGCTGCTTATGATGCAATTCATAGATCCTGGTGGGTCCTCTGGTAAACACATGGGGAAGAAGTCACAGTGCCGGAGGAGAAGGGGACTAAAGCTTTCTGCCTCCAGGGAGTACTGGCAGGGAGAAGCCCCTTCCAAACAGCAGCTCTGTATTCCCGAGCGGTTGCCTTGCTCATGCACAGTGAAAACACACACACACACACACATACACACACACACACACACACACACACACACACACACACACACACACACACACCTCTGTGTATGTGCTCACTGAGGAACTCACCCATCGCCAGACTGGCATCTACTAGATTTTTCTCTGAAACCTGGCTTGCTTGCAATTAATAAACTTTGGGGGGAAAGCCCAGATGAACACTATTCATACTACGGAAACCCACTATTGGCTTGGTTTGAGCCACTCTCCAGCTGTCTGTCCATTCTTCGAGTTGGTTCAGCACACACACGCATCACCACAAGCACATTACAAGCAACCGACTTACCTTGAGAAGAAAGCCCTTGTTGTACATATAACACGGAAAAGAACATAAATCCAACAGACGCCAAAAAGATCCCCATCATGCCAAGGGAATAGGGCACATCCGTGTAGCCCAGAGCCCCAAAACCTAGAGACAGGCAGGCAAGCGTTCCGCGGGCTGCTCTCAGAGCCCAGGGCGCGATACTGCATGCATGCTGCCACTCGCAGCAAAGAGTGGCTTGGGCACAGGGGATTGCGACTGGCGAGGGTTGGACCGAGCTGGCTGCGATCCGGAGGCTTCAGGCGCAGACCCGGGCTGCCACGCCGTGAAGTGTCTCCTCCGGCGGCTGGCTGCTTCCGCTACCTGGCAGCTCGTCCCACGTCAGTCGCTCGGCTTGCGTGCTCGCCGCCCTCCCCACGCCCAGCGAGCCCGCGGCGAGTGGAGCGGGCGCGGGGCGGCGCGGACTGGGCTCGCGCGGCGCCCAACTTTGCCTCTAATGGCAGCGATGATGCCTTTAACTCTCTGGGCGCCGGGACTGCGCACCTGCCGGCCGGGGGTGGGGTGCAGGGCCCTGGCAGATCTCGGCTCTCCAGTCCGCCTTTACCCCCATCAGTCAGCTGGGGCTTAGCTGGATGAGACTGCTTTGTGCAAAGAGAGCAGGACAGATTTAGGGTCTTGGCATTTGCTCTGGAGTAGGGGTTAGGGATTTCAGGAGGAAGTTGAGGCATTGTTAGAGACGAGGAGGAATGGGATGGGTTGGGAGTGACTGCTTTGGGGCGATGGAAACAGCCCACGGAGGAAAAAGGCGCTTAACCAGTTATTAACTGCCCTTGCTAAAATGATCCTATGCTATTATTTCACCGGAATGTATTGTGAGCAGCTTACAGCTCAGGAGAGGCCATTCATGCAGGCACCAGATCACTCCAGCTGGCGAATGGAAGGCACAGAAAGTACAGAAGTCGTGTATTAGAGAATGCTCCAGAAGGAAAAGTCCATCATGCTATGCGTATTATCTTTTTCATTCTTATACTCATTGCCTGCTTTGCCTCCCTCCCACAGTATTCCGGGTGGGGGAGGAGTTTTGCAAATCATTAAGGTCCTCTTTACAAGATTTATTTTTGTTTTGTTCAGTTTCTTTTGCATAACATTAATTACATAATAGTCTTTAGGATTATGTGAATAGACAATATTATTTCAGCAGGCTTCCTCGCTAACACACACACACCCACCCACACACACACACACACACACACACACACACACACACACACTCGTCCAGTAAGTTTCAGGACTTGGAGCAAGCCTAGTCCTTTCCTTTGGAAAAGCTTGAGAATTTATACTGAATTTTTAAAATTAAGAATCTTAAACGAACACACACACCCAGAAACTCTTGTCAGTTCTTGTTCAATCCAACCACTCGTCAATGAGCTTGCATTTTAAATTTTATTTTTCATCAAAAGGCACAGAATAATTTAAAGTATTTTCTACGTAGATATACATATATCCTTCAGTAATAATTGGAAATATGCATTAGTCTCAACAATGCTACCAGAAAACAATGAAGCTTATATATTTCCATCTTTGAAATTAAGAGGGTGAGCTTGGCTGATGGATTTCCTGACACAAAAACTTAACCCTAACCTGCCCGTAGGATTTTAAAGTACTTGTCTCCTACAACTGAATGCAGCAGGAACGTAAAATATCACAAAATGTAGGCTCATGAGCTTCATGGCAATGCACTGTATTTTGTGAAAATATAGTTACTCCCGTTACAGACAGACATGGGGAGATAGTTTGCATCTGTATGTGTTTAAGCTAAGCATATTCTGCGTCTTCCTCTGATCAATGTGGGAAAAGGATTTTAAAATTTGTCATACTTTTAAAAAAAAGTATTTCTTCCATTCTAACATTTTGTCCTGGAGAAGCTATTCAGTGCAGGTGAACACTCCATTCCGAACAATACTTCTTCAAAAACAAACAACATATTGCAGGCATTAAATGCTCATCTCTCCGGTCATCTTCCAATTTAAGTGTTATGCCTAACTTGACATGTGGGGAGTGATTACATGGTTTTTGGCTTTCTTTAGAGCATTCAGCATAAACACCAGCTTAATGTGTCTTGAGAATGGCCTGACTTCAAGTTTATCGGCTGTCCCAGTAGTTTCCAGAGCTCCTGTCATGAACAAGAGGTCTGACTAAGTCAGGTTGGCAAGGCAGATGGCATTAGATGGGGAAACTGAATCCTGGAGCTGGAAAAGTTGATTGGGCCAAGTTTGAACGTGCAAAGAGGGAAGGAAAGAACAATTATTAGCACACTATCGAAAGTCATAAACAGGAAGTGATAGCATCCGTATTACAGAAAGAGGGAATGAGGTAAAGAGGAAGTGAGGAAGAGCAGAAGGAAAGAAAAACTGGAAAAGCAGTTAACTCTTCTAAAAAAAGGTCTCGTAGTACTTTATTTTTAGTTTTTCCAGTGTAAACCAATGCTTTTTCTTAAATATCCGTCCCTACTTCGTAAAGAGGATAATCAGTGCTGGCAAACGCCTTCACATCATTCTATATGAAACTTTTACCTTACTGAAGACAAAATATATGGTAACCATTCCAACTGAGAAGTTTCCTGAAACAGTCCTGGTAGTGGTGTGGTGTGATCTCCAAGACTAGAGATGAGGAGGTTGGAAAGGCCAGTTTTCTGCATGGAGATGTGCAACCAACATTTCCTTCCCATTCTTTGTCTCCCAAAAGATAGGTAATGTGTAGTCTTCGAGAAATGGCTGTAAATTTCTCCTTAAGGTCCCTTAATATTTGCCATTTTGCTTTCTAAAAATGTAAGCATTGTGTTTCCACTGTTCCTCTCCCCTAAGCTCCAGCTAGAGAGGATTACCTGAACGTCCTCCTCCTCAAACGTCTTCCAGTCCCTGTGAGCCTTTCCATTGTTTTCCATTCGGCTTCTGTTGGGTTGCATTTGCATTTATGCAGGTTTTGCAGATTCAAAGTTGCTTAACTTTGTCTTTCAAACAGGTTTTTGCAGGCTTTTGCATAAGCTTTCAGAGTTATTGATCACTGAGTCAAAGGGAGAGGAAGGGCTAAGAGCCCTCTGGCTAGGGACCATGTAATCTCTTTACCCTAAGAGGCACGCAGAAGGTGCTTTTCCATAGTGAACTTGAAAGGATTCCTTATGCTCTGCTCTCACATGCACAGAATGAGTTTACTCTCAATCTTACACTGTCAGTTTTTAAAAACTGAGTCCTGTGCATCAAATGAAATTTGGAAAAAAATCTCAGAATCATTTAAAGACATAAAAATAGACATTTTCTTCCGGAACAGCCTTTAAAACATTTAAAATAGCTGTGTGTAGAACCAAAGGTTAATCCCCATGGATGCAAGAAGATAAGCCTCCTTCCTTTGCAGGCCTTGCTGGCATCTCCTGACTTAGCTGAGCTCAGTTTAGATGCTTTCCCATCTGCACCCCAGGGTGTGTTCGCTATGGTGTTCTTGAACACCTTCTTTGGAGATAATGGAAACTGCCTAAGAAAGGATATTCCCGGGTATTGAGAAACATTTTCACTCACAATCTCACGCCTGGATTAATTTATTTCTTACTTGGGAAAATAAAAGGGAGTATTACAAAGCTTCAGTGATGCAGTGCTATATATATAAAAAATCTACAGAGAAATTTTTGTATCAACTGAAGAAAGTTTAAGAGTGAACAGGAAAGTCGCAACTTAGAGTTACAAAAATGGGCTTTAAAACTTTGTTTTCTACGGAACCGTGCAAGCCAAGGGATATGACATTTAAGACTTCTTGGCATGTTGAAATAGAAAGAGATGATAGAGTTAAGGATGGACGGTGTTGTGAGAAGAAATGTAACTGTGTCCTTTTGCACATGTGCGGCTCACATCATTAGAAACTGAGTCTACTTCTGAACTTTTCCGGATTTCATTGTTCATGCTGGACCAGTGATAGCACACGGCTGTTAATGAAAGCAAACTCATACTTTGTTTTCCCCAAGATGTGAAGATCTAAAACGGGTTTGACTCTACAAGTTGAAAGGAAAATTATACACCCCGCGATCGGAGCGAGAGACGCGTCCCCCGTTTTGGGGTACGCTCTTTCATTTGGGGGCTCGTCCGGGATCGGAGCGTGACCCCCCGGAACCCCGAATGCCCCTTGGAGGTACGTTGGTGTGAGTGTTGAAAGTGGCCGCTGTGTATGTGTGTGTATGTGTGTGTGTGTACATTGTGCTTCTCGTACTGTGTATTGTGCCATGGTCTAAGGTTTAAGTTGGGTGCACTCGGGTGGAAGGGCTTCCCACCCCGAATTTGAGTGAACCCCGTTTTCGAGTACATCTGGGCAGATGGGTTTCCTGCCCCGTATTTGAGTGTACTTGAGCGGAAGGGTTTCCCGCTCCGGACAGGCGCCTGTGAGTAGAAGGGTTTCCTACTCCGAATAGTCTTTTTCTTTCTCTTTTTTCTTTTTAGAAAGCGCACCGGGGGACGCCCCAATCGCGCAGGCTCTGGGACGAGTGAGAGACGTTCCGAGAGCCAGCCTTTGTCGGGTCCTGGCTCTGGGACGCGTGAGAGACGTTCCACGAGCCGAATTTTGTCAGGAGAACCCGGCAATGGACAGTCAAAAAGATCTGACTGTGACTTGACTTTGGAGGTCGCGTTCGGCTGCCTATTTGAGTATAGGCACGGACAAATGTGCTTAGATGTGTTAGTGTCTGTTGTCTGTATTCTGTTTCTGTGTTTGGTATCCCAGAAGCGGTTAAGCTGCAGTTTGGGCCAGGTACTGAAGGTACCAGGCATCTGTGGAAATTGGTTATAGGATGCTTTGTCTTGGTCTTGTTTGTCTGGATTGTTTTCTGTGGTATTGTCCAGTGTCTTTTTGACTTTTGTTTCGTGTTTGAATTTGGACTGACGACCGTGTTTAAAATCTTGGACCGACGACTGTGTTTGAAATCATGAAACTGTTTGCTTTGTTCGTCGAAGAGTTTTACTTGGTCCTCTTGGTGCTTAAGTTAAAAGTTGAAAATAATTTGCTTGAGAGAAATTGTTTTCTGCCAGGAGTTTTATCTTTCTCTCTTGAGCCTCCTCCCCAAGGAGAGATGCCCCAGGTTGGGGGACAAAAAGAGCCCCTAAAATAGTTTCAAAGAATCTACAACAAGCTGTAAAGAACTTTGTTTTGTTTTGCCAGTCAAAATTTAGAATTCAGGCTTTGGCGGTGGCCAAGGTCAGAATTAATGTTTTCTTTTCCATGGGCCTTTAAACCCAGTGAGACAGTTTGGTAAAGGGCTGCTACTGAGGTCCTGATAGCCCCAGGTGAATTGGTTACAATTCTTTTATCAGCTGCTTAGTATCTAGCAACCAGGTTCTAACCATCTCTCCATCCTTTTGTTATTAGTTGTTACTAGAAGCCTAGTGTCATTTGGAGGCTGGTTCTCTTGAGAGGCAAAGCCATGGTACTGACACTGAAGAGAGATACTCCTTGAGGGAAAATCTAAGCTTGTGCTTATTTGTACAATGGCCTTTTTGTCCAAGAAGGCCTCCTGGTTTAGCTGTGTGACTAAATGCTGTTTGCCCTCTTCACAAGATTCTCCTGTTTTCTCACCATCCCATTTGAGATGCTTGTTAGTAACTGTTACAGGTCTTCTTTACCACCGAGGAAAGACAGAATCCTACTAGAGGCCAGAAAGAATGTTCCAGACATGGATGGAAGGCCCTCACTCCTGACTGTTGACTTCAATACCCCTGAAGGTAGGGAGTGCTCCGGGTCTGCCCCCAGGCTCCAAGGGCGGGTCTCCTAGGGGCTGGAAAATGCCCCACCAATCTGGCTAAGATAAGGAAAAGATATGAAGAGAAAGTTACAGAAATTTGAAGGGTTAAGCTAAGTCACTGAGAGAGTTATTGTAAGTTGCAGAGAAAATAAGTTGATGCGTGGTTTAGGGTCTGTGCAGAATAGTGGACAGCACCTAATAGCTGTAGAAGAAGATGCAGAGAGACTGAAAATAAGAAAGAAAGAAAAAGAAAGAAAGAAAGAGGTAAAAAGAGCAGGAAGCTAGGGAAGAAAAGAGACGAAAAGAAGAAGTTAGAGAGCTAAAGAGAGATAAAAGATGAGAGAGGAACATATACTGGCCACAGTAGTTAGGGAACTTAGGAAGATAGTACCTGGCAACAGAAGAGAATTCCTGGCTAAAGATCAGTGTGCCTAATGCAAAGAAAAAGGACACTGGGTCAGGGACTGCCCAAGAAAGAACGAGAGGGGCCACTGGAGAGCTTCTTGGTCCTAGAGTGCTGGCTATGTACAGAGATAGAAGGGAAGTGTGGATACAGGGACCCAATGCTCTGTGCTCCAATGCCCCCCCAGTGGGCCAATATCCAAAGACCTTGAGTGCAAGGGGCTACTGGCAACGAACAATACTTATGGACTGCCCGAAGAACAGTGGACCTTGGCGTGGGCCGGGTAACCCACTAGTTCATAGTCATCCCTGACTGCCCCTATCCCTTGCTCATGAGAAAATTGCTCTCCAAAATGGCTTGCGTGGGCTGAAATGGCTGGGTGAGGCCATGTTATGCATATCTACAGAATGTGTATGTGGAGCTTAAGACCTGTCTCAGTGCACCAGAACCTGATGCTGGGAGATGAATGGCTTAGTGCTTTTCTGCCTGGAACACACCGTTCCTGCCAGCCGGGCACTAACAATTATCACCCAATCCAGGACTTAAAATGTGATAGAGTGGCTGAGAGTGTCCCAAAAGATGGGACCACTGGTCAGCTGCCATGGACTAGATTCTCCACTGGTTGGGGACAATCTGGTCACCTTGCTGCCCAATCTGGACCTGGAGCCACCACAGCACGAGTGTCAAGCACTGACAGAAGCCCATGGGTGGAGGAAAGACCTCCGCGACTGGCTGATTGACCCCTGCTGAAAGCCGAGGACCTTGTCCACAGACGGGAACAGTTCTCTTCATGAATGAAGGTCAGAGACAAGTGGGTGCTGCCATGGTGGACAACACGACGTCATCTGGGATGGCTGAACTTCTACCCTCCCAGCACATCAGCACTGCAGATGCCTTTACCATCTCTTGGATGCCCTGGTGAAGCCAACAACTGTGAGTACTATTCATTGCTCAGGATATCAGGAGGGAAGAGATTCAGTGGCATAGGGCAGTAACAAAGCAGATAAAGTGGCTCGAGAAATGGCTATGCAGGAGCCTATCCTGGTTAGAGGCCTGCAAGAGACAGCCACTGAGAACTAGGATCAGACTAAGGGATGACCTCACTTAGAAAAGGCCCAAATTGCTTAAAAGATAAAGGACAATGGCACACTTGAGGGGAAAAAGCTATACTCCCCAGAGAACAAAGAAAAGACTCACTTTGCCAAATACAGAAATGGACTCATTTAGGAGATAAGAAGTTTGTCCAAGTAGTTAAGGTGTATGTAATAGACTTTAAGATTTTAGCCAGAGAGACAGTAGAAAGTATAAGGTATGTCAATAAGTGAATGCTTAGCAAGCAAACAGGGCAAAGAGACCTAGAGAGTTTAGTGAAAAGTCGAAGTGAACTTCACTGAGATAAAACCAGAAAAATATAATCACAAGTATCTCCTAGTGCTTGTAGATACTTTTTCAGGAATAGATAGAAGCTTTCCTCACCAAACGAGAGACGGCCTCTGCAATCATCAAGAAGATACTGGAAGAAATTTTCCCCCGATTTGGAATGCCCAAGGTAATCTGGTCAGACAACGGCCCTACTTTCGTTGCTAAGGTAAGCCAGGGTGTGGCCAAGTATTTAGAGGTCGATTGGAAATTACATTGTATTTACAGACCTCAAAGTTCAGGACAGGTATAGTAAATAAATAGAACTCTAAAAGAGACCCTGACCAAATTGACCATGGAGACTGGCGCAGACTGGGTGACACTCCTTCCCTCTTGCTCTCTTTAGAGCAAGAAATACCCCTTCCAGATTCAGCCTTACCCCCTTTGAGATCTTATATGGGGCCTCAGCCCCCCTGACTGTATTAGAGGATGTTACTGAACCAACATGTCATAGTGCCATAGTAATAATGATTTGTGTGCCAGGCTAAAAGACCTACAGGTGATACAGAAAGAAATCTGCTCACAGCTGACAGCAGCCTATGCCCCGGAGACCCCTGAGTTCCAGGTCGGAGACTGCAGCTACACTGAGCCCAGACATTCGAGCCTCGCTGGAAAGGACTGTACCTGGTGCTGCTGACCACCCTGACAGCTGTCAATTCTCAGCCCTCACCAGCCGTGTACTAGCTGTTGGGGCTGAGAGCTGGGACCTAGAGGGAAATTCAGTCATGTTTGTCCTGGGTTGTATCAAGATAGGTGTGGGGATAGGTTTGATTTCCATTACAAATGATGTAACATTGCATATGTTAGGACTCCTAACACTTCTTGGGACTGTGCCTCAGGGATCACAATCTGTATAAGTTTAGAAGTTCTAAAAGCTAGTCATGACCTTGGTGTGTAGGTTTAGATAGTGTCCAGATTGGAATCCTGATGCTAAAGACTTAGTAAGACACAAAAAAGGAGTTGAGAATTACTTAGGGCTAAGGCTATCTAGGTGCTGCAAGGGCAGCACAAGGACATCTGCTGTTGCAATGCAAGGCTTATAGAGAATTCAGAACTGCCATTCAGGAGTAATTAAAGACTCCATGAATAAACTTAGAGAAAAGTTAGACAAAAGGCAGACAGAGAAGCGCATCAGGGATGGTTCAAGAGCTGGTTTAGTAGATCTCCTTGGATGACTACTCTGGTATTTTCCCTTATGGGACCCTTCTTAGTTTTGCTTCTGCTTCTGATTATAGGTCCATGTGTGTTAAAGAAACTAGTTAATAGGTTTGACACCTACAAAAAGATAGAGACGCTCAACAAGGTTGGTTTGAGTCTTGGTTCACTCAGTCTTCCTGGATGACTACCCTACTTTCTGCTATATAGCTGGGCCATTACTAATAATTTTCTTGGTTTTAGTTTTTGGACCCTGCGTGACAAACAGGTTAATTGCTTTTGTTAAAAATCGAGTGAGTGCTGTGCGGTTGATGGTTCTGAGACAACAGTACCAGTCAGTTAGGACAACTGGTGAGACCAAATACGAGACTTGATATCAAAATTCTAAGATTAGAATTACTTAGTAGAAGAAGAGGGGAATGAAAGGAAAATTATACAGATGTAAGGTTTAAAAATATGAAGTTAAAAGAAAATTCAGACTCAGGATTAAACACTGTGAAAAACAAGTCCAGGCAGCCCCGCCCTGCCGCTAGGACTAACAGACCATAAAGATAAAGAAAAGGAATGCAGGAACCAGCCCGAGTTATCAGGACTGACCCAAACCATCTGGCAGGAAGGCACCTCCCCCAGCTTACTCAGAGTCACACCTTAACCAGATGTCCTTCAAACCCTGATACGCCCCTAGCTCCTAAAATCCTGTACGCTCCAGTCAATACGTACTCTCCTGCTGTGCTGTAATCTCACTGCCATGTTTAAATGAGCCAATCACCTATAGCCGCGCCAGAAATTAGCCAATTGTGTGTAACCGCGCCAAACCCCCTAACCTCCCCTATATAAACCCCCGAGTTTGGAGGCTCGGGGTCGATTCCTCTGTCTCCTGTGTGAGATACGTGTCGACCCGGGATCCCGCTAAGACCCGGGATCTCGTTAATAAAGCTACCTCGTGCTTTTACATCAAGAATGGCTACTCGTGATTCCTGGGGGCACCCCACCCCGCGATCGGAGCGAGAGACGCGTTCCCCGTTTTGGGGTACGCTCTTTCAAAGTCATTTGAGAAAAGACCCATTTAAGCACCACGATTCTTTCTAAGGCACAGGTTAAGTCACTTGTCATTCAAGTCTGTAACAGTTTTCTTTAACAGACTTCATGTTGCCTGTGGACTGTGCTTTGTAAAGTAAACAGTTTATGCAGCAAGACTAACGGGTTCTCTGAAAGAGACTAGGCAGGGCACAGATAGCTCCAAGATGTCAGCTGCCCACTGCATAGTTACTATTCATTTAAATCCCCCACATAACACCCTTTATCTTTTCCTCTTGTACACAACAAAAATGTAAATCACTTGGATTTGCCTTTTATGCTGGAAAATTTTGTGTAACTTTGCAATTGAAGTTCATAAAGTTAGAATACAAATTATTCATGAGGCCATCTTATGTCATTTTAGAACTGTAATGTCTGGCCTACAGGCGACCTCTGGAAAAAGAAGCAAAGACCTGAGTCACATTTTCTTTAAAAGTTAATATCAAAATCTTAGCTGCTGTGAACAAAATTTATAGCCCTTCCTATCCTTTCTCTTTCCCTTACAATAGTCTTATATGAATATATGCTATGCTTGTTAGTTTCAGTAGCAGAGAATTAACATCTCTTCAAAGCTCCTTTACCTACCAAAGCCGAGGATTTTGACTCTGAAGCTACTCTCTCTCGAGAGTTCCTGCTTCTGAATTATGCTTCAGTTAAAGCTCAGAACTTCTACCTGATATTTACTAGCTCCAACCTTTTTTTTTTTTCATTTCAAATCCAGTTGGTTTGATTAGACACAAGTAGCCAGAATATACACCTATTTTTGAGTAACTTTTAATTATGCTTTTGAATTTTTTTTTAAGAAACAAAGCAATTTGTAGACATTTAACTGGTCTAACATTCTGAGTATGTGTGTCGTCTAACTAAATGTATATTTGGAGTATCAGAGCCCTGGCATCAGCTTCTTCCTATTATGTATTACTCTATAACCTTAACAGTATTTAAAATCTTCGACCTTATTCAATTTCCCTACAAATAAAGATCCCCGCGTCAGACTTTGTGCTGACGCAGTAGAACAGAGTATGATCGGGATTATTACAATCTACAATGCTAGATTTCCTGATGATTTGCATTCAAGCCATGGTGAGATGGCACTTAGGGTACTTTTAATTGTGGTTAGCCAATAACTATATTGTTCACTTTAACAACAACCCTTGGCCATCTGCTTTTGAGAATTATTTGTTCATTTTATTCACACATTTGTTGAATGACAGTTTTGGGTGTGTGTGTGTTTATGTGTATGCATATGTGTATGCGTATGTTTATGCATGTGTGTATGTGTATATTTGTGTGTGTGTATGTGTTTATATATGTATATGTATGTGTGTATGTCTGTGTGTGTCTGTGTGTGTCTCTGTGAGTCTGTGTGTGTATGTGTGTGTATATGTGTCTTTGTATGTGTGTGTGTCTGTGTATCTGTGTGGATATGTTTGTGTGTGTGTATGTGTATATGTATGTGTCTGTCTGTATATGCTTTTATACGTATGTGTGTATGTGTCTGTGTGTCTGTGTGCGTCTGCGTGTATATGTTTGTGTATGTGTGTGTGAGTGTGTATATGTGTGTGTATGTTTGTGTATGTATGTGTGTGTGAGTGTGTGTATGTGTGTATATGTTTGTGTATGTATGTGTGTGTATGTGAGAGTGTGTGTGTGTATGTATGTGTGTGTGTGTGTGTGTGTGTGTGTGTGTGTGTGTGTGTTTTGCAGTGTTTAATAAATTCTGGTTACTAGTACCCCATCTGAGGTATAGCTGGTAAAGTTTCCTACATTTTATGTGTTATGTGCTTGTTCTGCTCACAGTTTTTTTCTCCCATTTGTTCATCCTTGAAGCTAAGCTAGTTTCTGAGGTATTGGCATACTGATCAGAATGTTCTTGCCTAAACCTATATCTTAACATTCATGTCTCATCTTTTTCTCCAGTGGTGTTAGCATTTAAGTTTTCAAATTAAGGTCTTTTAGCAGAAGGGGATGGTTCTAATAAAACACACTTGGTTCAAAGATAATTAAATGACAGCTAATACATTATATTCTAATTTTAAAAATTAAAACAATATCAGTTATTTGGTAATTACTCATGACTAAAGTTTTATTAAACTCATTCAAAATAAATCTCAGTGTACTATAGAGTAGTTCCTTTATGAGCATTTTATAGGCATAAACTGAAATACTCCAGAAGCACATTGGAAAAATTATATTCTATTGTTTCCGGAGTAATTAAGAATTTTCATAATATGAAGAAAAAGCCCCAGACATTAGCTCAAAAAGTAGACTAAATCAAAAATGGTAGGAACTTGAGATCGTATTCATGAGACAGGTGAAAAAGTTGTATGTTTAACTTAGTCATATTCAGAACTAGAATTATACTGGGAACAGGGTGCTAGAGTGACTTTAGTATAAATGTCAGAAGACCTACTCCCAATCCCAGGTAAGCCAAGCCAGAAATATATTAAATAACCCTTAAGTGATTCTGTTTGATACTGCACTTTATTAAAGTTAATAGAGTCATAAAAGGGGAAGAAAGTGACTCAGATAAGGGGTCTACACTTCAAAAAACTTTGACTGCTGGAACTCCCAAAAGTCTGACTTAGGTGAGTATCATTGCAATCTTGGGTTGATTAAAATCTTATAAATCCAGTGGAACAGTCCTGGTTTGTGGCAATTGCCCCTGCATAGACATTGAAGTGTCACCTTTGCTTCAGAGTGTAGTCTGTTTTTTGATGAAAATAGTATAACTTTGCTAGTTAAAGTGGAATGGGAGGGCCTAGATGAATTAAGGATCATGACTGGGAAACTTGCAAGGTCCAAGCTAAAAGATAATATAAGACTGCTTTAAGAGGTCAGGATTCAGTACTGTGAGGCTATTTGAGGTTGGATGAAAGAAAAGTTTGATCCCAGTAAGCCTATTCTGTTTTTAGACACTAGGAGTCCGTTCACCTTCTCTTTGGGAGAGCCCCCTAGGCCATGTGGGCGTAGCTGTGGATGTGTGAGCTGAATCATCAATTAGTCTTCATAATTGCAAAGAAGGAGCAAAAGCACATTGGATTTAGGAAAACGTGGCTACAAGATGCTAAACCTTGGGATAAAAGCATTGTAATCTAAGGAGGTGGAATGAAAAGCAATGTTGGGGGAGGGTGTCTCTGCTCTGTGTTTGGAGGGCTTGATTGCTAACAGTGAAAGTTATGCTTGTCCTTCAAAGTGAGAAGAGAGAGGAAGAGGGAAAAGGAGAGGGAGAGGGATAGGAAGGGAGTACATTGTTCTACAACAATCAATTTTACATGTGGAAGTGGGGAGAGGGGAATAAATATAGGATATAAAGAAATGACAATGGAGAAGCACGGTATTCTTCCAACAGATGACCTCAGATGATCACCGGTGCACAGATAAGAGGAATATGGGTGAACATTTCTGTGTTTCTGAGTAAGTATTGGGACAGATGTGCTTAGAGGCCTAGAGAATCATACGGAGTACAGGTAAGATAAATTGAAGTGAAAATGCACTGACTCTAAATTTGGGAAGAGAGGAAGAAAAGAAGGGACAAAAATAACATGAAAAGTGTCAGAAAAGAAGGTGGGTTGGAGTGACTGACTAATATCTTGGGTGGTAGAGTAAAACTGCTTTAAAACACAAAATGTTGGGGTATAGTATCCAAGTGAGTTTTTTTCCTATGGTGCAATAATTTTAGGAAATGGCAGAATGTCTAACGAGACAATGAAGTCAAGAGTTGAAATATATCCACTTTAGATAGAAAACAAATGAACCAACCAACCAACAAGCAAACTACAGTTTGCTCAAATTGCAGAATTTTAAGCATCATCCTCATCTGAAGACTGAGGTAACTAAGAGAGGATAGTAAGATATGGGTATTTTGTTCTGTGATAAAGTACCAAAAACATCGGAAAGACCATTAGAAAATAAAGACTGTTTTATTTGAGACTGAATTACATGAGTTTTGAGCAACCATGTTTTTCAGCTTAGGTCTCTTCCATACCATGCCTTAAGTAATGTAATATTTAATACTTTGACATTAGAACAGTTTGAAATTCTAACGTTCAGTATTTTGAAGTTAGAATGCAGCCATAATGAGTAAAAGTTCTAAAGGTGCATGTCATAAGGATGGAATAGGCATGTATGTGTGCATGTGAGTGTGGGTGGGTGCATATGTGTACACATGCATGCAAAAGAGTGAATGTAATGATGCAGAGAATCTAGTTTATCTTGGTAGAAATAACTTGAAGTATACTGTAGGGAAGCGGTGAAGAATGCTTAACCATCCTGGGAATGGGCCCACCAGGACATTAACAGAGAAGATAGGGTTATATCCTACACGGAAGTGGGATAATCTAAATTTTGTCTATGAACTGCTCTCCGTACACCTCCATCATGAGGAGTGGTGGTGACTCTGCTATGCCTTATGATGAGCTGGTTGGAGCATTTTTGTGTGTGTGTGTGTGTGTGTGTGTGTGTGTGTGTGTGTGTGTGTGTGTGTGTGTATGTGTGTGTGTGTGTGTGTGTGTGTGTGTATGTGTGTGTGTGTGTGTGTGTGTGTGTGTGTGTGTGTGTGTGTGTGTTCTTTGAATAAAAATGCTTTCTGGTCAACTGCAAATGTTTTTTGAATTGGAGGCAAAAAGAACATTTGTAGACAACCAGAGTGTGCTTAAAATAAGCCAAAATAAAAAAAAATTACTCTAGGTTCTTGATACAGTATTCTGGAGATTTGTATGAGAGGAGGACAAAAGCTACACTTTGGAGGTTTTTGCTTGATTTAGGTATGTTCTAACAAACTTACACTGGGTAAATTGCTTTAGAGTGACTCCCTTTGCATGTAGGACCTATTTTTGGTTCTATTGTACCTGAGTAAGGTGAGAGTATGTTTGTTTTGGTGTGTGTCATGCCTTGAGTCATGCAAGAACTAATGTTTTGTTTGTTTACTTTACTTGTGTAAACTGGTGATACTTTTAGAAATAGTTATCCATTCCATTTCTAGAGTCTTAGTAATTGGTGTTCTAAATGACAAAGGAGATCCTTGTATGTTAAAATCTCCTCTCTTAATTTTCTAGGCATTCTTTTGGCTTGGTATTACCCCTTTGCTGTTAAGAATTGTCACCAAACAATCCTCTTAATAAAAATAGAAACAACCTGCAAGGTTTAACTGTAGCCCTGCTACCATAGTGCTCAATCGATTTTTCTGAGATACTTCTTTATAATATATGAATGGGGTGTCAGCTGAGCCTTCTGAAGCAGGAGTCAGGCATGGCATAATCTTCATGAATCTGTCCTATGTAGCTGACTTCATCCAGTCATCTTCTCTTTCTAAAGACTTCAGCCTTCATATACCATTATAAGCTGGAGACCAGGTGCTCAAAATATAAGTATATGTGCAATCTTACAGTTTCAAATCATGTCAGACACAAATTCAATTCATGAGGTTTAGTAGAAAAAATTTTTTATTCCATTCAGGATATTTAGTAGAAAGATATTAGTATATCACATCAGCTTGAAGACAAATGTACATGTGACAGTATATTAAAAAAAATAAATCTCCCTATATACTTGTTCATTTGTATATGACAGTTGTGAGCTTTCTGGCCACACCTACAACAGCAGCAGTTGAGGATCAGCACATGGCATCCCATAGCTCTGCCTGCCTCCGAAGAGGCTGGTTCTAACCTGACACACACAGCTCCACCTGCCTCCCCAGAGGCCTACTCCAACCCAGGACACACAGGCTAGCCAACAGCAGAGAAAACCAGATGGCAGAAGGCAAGCCAAAGAACACAATCAACAGAAGCCAATGCAATTTGGCACCGTCAGAACCCTGTTCTCCTTTCTACAGCAAGTCCGGGATACCCTACATTCTTGAAGAACAAGATTCTGACCTAAGTTACCATCTTTTAAGGAGAATATAAATAATTTCTTGAAGAAATACAGGAAAGCACACGCAAAGAAGCCCTTGAAGAGGAAGCAAACAACACAATTAAAGATATACAGGAAAATACAATCAAACAGGTGAAGGAAATGAATACAGCAGACTGAGACCTAAAAATGGAAATAAATGCAATAAAGAAAACACAAATGGAGTCAACTCTGGAAATATAAAACCAAGGAAAGAGAATAAGAACTACAGACACAAGCATCATCAACATAACACAAAAGCAAGAATTTCAGGCATAGAAGAAATGGACACATCAACTAAAGAAAATGCCAAATATAAAAAGGTCCTAACTCAAAACATCCAGGATATTTGGAAAACTATGAAATGATCAAACCTAAGAATAATAGGAATAGGAGAGGGTGAAGATTCTGTTCTTTAATATCTTTAACAAAATCATAGGAGGGCTAGAAAACATCTTTAACAAAATCATAGAAGAAAACGTACCTAACTTAAAGAAAGAGATGGACATAAACATAGAAGAAGCTTGTAGAATACCATACGGATTGTACCAGAAAAGAAATTCCTCCTTCCATGTAATAATCAAAACTCTAAATGTACAGAACAAAGAAATAATATTAAAATTTGTAAGGGATAAAAGCCCAAGTAACATATAAAGGCAGACCTATTAGAATTACACCCGACTTCCCAAAAGAGATTTAAGAACCAGAAGATCCTGGACAGATGTCTTGCTGCAAAAGACAAAAATGACCACAGATACTATACCAGACTACTATACCAGCAAAATTTCCAATTATCATAGATGGATAAACCAAGGTATTTAGTGACAAAACCAAATTCAAACAATACCTTTCTACTAATCCAGGCTTACAGAGGATAGTAGAAGAAAACTCCAACCCAATGAGGCTACTATACCCAAGAAAACACAGAAACAAATAATTTCACACCATTAACATCAGTAGAAGAGAAGTACTCTCTCTCTCTCTCTCTCTCTCACACACACACACTCACACACACACACACACACACACACAAACACACACACTACACACTCAATGATAAACATCATCAAGATAACAGGAAGATAACAAGAAGTAACAATTATAGGTCATTAATATCTCTCAACATCAATAGATTCAATCCCACTGTAAAAAGACACAGGCTAAGAAAGTGGATGTAAATACAGAATCCTTCATTCTGCTGCATACAGAAAAACATATCTTAACAACAAAGACAGTCATTATTTCAGTATAAAGGGCTGGAAAAAGGTTTTCTAAGCAAATGGATCCAAGAAAAAAAAAAAACTGGCGTAGCCATTCTAATGTCTAATAAAAGAGACTTCCAACTGAATATAATCAAAAGAGATAAGGAAGGACACTTCATACTCATCCAAAGAAAGATCCACCAATAGGACATTTCAATTCTGGACATCTTTGCCTCAAATGCAAGGACACCTGCATGCATAAAAGAAACATTAACAATGCTTAAATAATACATCAGCCCCTCCCCCATTCGTAGACCTTAACATCCCACTTTCACCAAGGGATAGATCATCAATACAGAAATAAACAGAAATAATAAAACTAACAGAGGTTATGATTCAAGTGACCTAAGATATCTATAAAACAACTCATCCAACCACACCTTCTCAGCTCCTCCTGTAATATTTTTCCAAAGTAGATCATATAATCAGCCACAAATCAGAAGAAGATCGAAATAGCCCCATGCATTATATCATATCTCTATGGACTGAAGCTGGACTTCAACAACAGAAACGGCAGAAAGCCCACATATTCATAGAAACTGTATAAAACTCTACTTAATGATGATTGGCTCAGGGAAAAATAAAGAAGGAAATTAAAGACTTTCTAGAATTCAATGAAAATGAGGGTCCTTCATACCTAAACTTATGGGACACTATGAAAGCAGTGCTAAGAGGAAAATTCGTAGCACTAAATGCCCTCATAAAGAAATTGGTAAATTCTCATACTAATGAACTAAAACTACATCTGAAGGCTATAGAGAAAACTGAAGTAAACACACGAAGGAGGAGTAGACAGTGGGAAACAATCAACCTCAGTGCTGAAACCAATCCCAGACAAAGAGAATAGTACAAAGAATTAATGAAACCAAGAGCTGGTTCTTTGAGAAAATCAAGATAGACAAATCCTTAGCCAAACTAACTAAAATGAGAAAGACAGTACCCAAATAAACCAAATTAGAAATGAAAATGGTGATGTAACAATGGACACTGAGGAAATTCAGAGAATCACTAGATTTTTGCTTCAAAAGCTGAAAGTACACAGAATTTTAAGATCTAGATAAAATTAATGATTTCATAGACATATACAAATTACCAAAGCTAAATCAAGATCACATAAAACCATCTATATAGTACTATAATCCCTAATGAAATAGCTACAGTCGTTAAAAACCTCCCAAAAGAAAGAATGAAAGTAAAAAACCCTGGGGCACATGGTTTTAGTGCAGAATTCAATCAGACTTTCAAAGAAGTGTTAATGCCAATGCTCCTCAAATTGTTCCACAAAATAGATGCAGAAGGAACTCTGCCAAACACATTCTATGAGACCAGAGTCACCCTGATACCTAAATCATACAAAGACTCAACAAAGAAAGAGGATTTCGGACCAATTTCCACTGTGAACAATAATGCAAAAATACTCAATAATTACTCGCAAACCAAATCTAAAAATACATCAAAGACATCATCCACCATGAACAACTAGGCTTCATTTCAGGGATGCAGGAGTGGTTCAATGTATCAACATACATCAGCATAATTCACTATGTAAACAAACTGAAAAAAATACCAAACACATGACTATTTCATTAGATGCTAAAAAAAAATCATTTGACAAAATCCAACACCCCTTCATGATAAAACTCTTGGAAACAGCTAGAATACAAGGGGGATACCTAAACACAATAAAGGTAATATACAGAAAGCCAATAACCAACATGAAATTAAATGGAGAGAAACTTAAAAGGATTTTCAGTAAAATCGGGGACACGTCTGTCCACTCTACCCATATCTCTTCAATATAGTATTTGAAGTTCTAGCTAGAGCAATAAGAACACTAAATGAGATGAAATGGATATAAATTGAAAAAGAAGTCAAAGAACTGGTATTTGCAGATGATATGATAGTATACATAAGTGGCCCCAAACATTTCACCAGGGAACTCCTTCAAC
This sequence comes from Rattus rattus, assembly GCF_011064425.1. Lineage (NCBI taxonomy): Eukaryota > Metazoa > Chordata > Mammalia > Rodentia > Muridae > Rattus > Rattus rattus. Next base: position 84,715,507 of record NC_046164.1, on the reverse strand, counting down.
TGATAAATGCCTTTAGCACAGTGGCTGGATACAAAATTAACTCAATGAAATCAGGAGCCCTTTTCTACATAAGTGATAAATGGGCTGAGAAAGAAGTCAGGGAAATAGTACACTTCACAATAGCCACAAATAACATAAAATGCCATTGTGTAACTCTAACCAAGCAAGTGAAAGGCCTGAACTTCAAGACCCTGAAAGAAAATGGAGGAAGATGTTATAAAGATCTACCTTGCTCATGGATTGGTAGGATTAACATAGTGAAAATGGTCACAGAAACCAATGCAATCCCCATCAAAATTCCAACACAATTCTTCGCAGTTCTTGAAAGAACATCTCTCAACTTTGTATAGAAAAAGCAAAAAGTCCAGGATAGCCACAATGATCCTGAACAATAAAAGAAATGGAGGTATCACTATCCCTGACTTCAAACTGTACTACAGAGGAATAGTAATAAAAATTGCAGTATATTGGCATAGAAACAGACAGGTGGATCAATAGAATCAAATTAAAAACCTAGAAATAAACCCACATACCTGCAGACACTTGATTTTTGACAAAGAAGCCAAAACTATACAATAGAAAAAAGAAAGCATTTTCAACAAATGGCACTGGTCTGCATATAGAAGAATGCAAATAAACCATACTTATTACCCCCACACAAAACTCAAGTCCAAATAGATCAAAGAACTCAACAACATAAAACTGGACACACGGAATCTCATAGAAGAGAAAGTAGGAAATAGCCTTGAAGGCATTGGCATAGGAGACAATATCCTGAACAGAACACCAATGGCTCAGACTCTAATCCATAAATGGGACCTCATGAAAGTCCAAAGCTTCTGTAAGGCAAAGGACAATGTCAATAGAACAAATGGCAGCCTACAGATTGGGAAAAGATCTTCACTAACCCTACATTAGACAGATGTCTAATATCCAAAGCATAAAGAACTCAGTAAGTTAAACTACCCACCCAAATAGTCCAGTTATTAAAGGGGTACAGAACTAACAGAATTCTCAGCAGAGGAATCTTGAATGACCAAGAAGCACTTAGAGAAATGCTCAACATCCTTAACCATCAGGGCAATACAAATCTAAAGGACCCTGAGATTCTCCCTCATGCCAATCATAATAGTTAAGATAAAAAATAAACCCTCAAGGGACAGCACATGCTGGCAAGGATGTAGAGAACAAAGACACTCTTCTATGACTAGAGGGATTGCAAACTTGTACAACCACTCTGGCAATCAATCTGGTGGTTTCTCAGAAATTGGAAACATTTCTTACTGAAGATCCAGCTATACTGCTTCTGGGCATATACCCAAAAGATGCTCCACCATATTCGCAGGGCATGTGCCCCACTATATTCACAGCAGCTTTAATCATACTAGCCAGAAACTGGAAACAACCCAGATGTCCTTACACTGAAGAATGGATAGAGAAAATATGATTCACTTACACAATGGAATACTATTCAACTATTAAACACAAAGTTGCCATGAATTTTGCATGCAAATGAATGGAAGTAGAAACTATCCTGAGTGAAGTAATCCAGACACAAAAGGACATACACGGAATGTACTTACTGGTAAGTGGATATTAGCCATAAAGCACAGGACATCTATGATAAAACCTATACAGACCCAAAGAAATAAACAAGAAGGAATGCCCAAGTGAGTATGCTTGAATTCCACTTAGAAAGGGAAACAAAATAGTCATAAGAGTCAGAAGAAGGGAAGAAACTAGGTAGGAGAGGGGAGGGGGACAGAAAGGAGAGTCAGGATCAGGAGTGGGGAAAGACCAGAGAGAGGCCCAGAGAGCCAGGAGAGTGAATGGAAATCTGCAGCTACTAGGGTCAGGGGAGGGGAGGATCTCAAGTAAATACCAGAGACCTGAGATAGGGAAGGCTCACAAGTGTCAATGTGGAGGACCTTAGCCAAGATGCCAAACGGTGGGACATAGAACCTGAAGGTGCCACCTCCTGTAGCCAGGCAGGATGCTCAGAAGAGGGATAAGACACCAACACACTCACAAAACTAAAAGACATGCAGGAATGGAGCAGAGACAGAAGGAAAGGCCAACAAATAACCTGTCCAACTTGAAACCCATCCCATGGGCAGGCACCGGTCCCTGATATTATTGATGATACTCTGCTATGCTTGTGACAGGAGCCTAGCATAACTGTGTGCTGAGAGGCTCTACTCAGCAGAAGACCGAAACAGATGCTGATATGCACAGCCAAACAATGGGCAGAGGTCAGGACGCTTATGGAAGAGTAGGGAGGAAAGGATTGAAGAAGTGGATGGGAACCCCATTGGAAGACCAAGAGAGTCAACTGAACTGCCTACCAAAAAATATGCACAGACTGGAAGGAAGGCCCCTTGCACATATGTGGCAGACATGTAGTTCATTCTCCATGTCTGTCTTGTCTGGCCTCAGTGGGAGAGGTTGCAACTAACCTGACAGAGGATGTGCCAGGATTGGAATTGGGGGACACCCTGGGAGAAGAAGAGGTGGGGGGATGGGGAAAGAGATTTTGGGCTTGGAGAGAAAGTGTTTGGGATCTTAAAACAGACAGTTTATGTTTGAAATAAATGATCAGTGAAGGGCTTTTGTATAATTGGTAATTGATCACTATGATTTCTATATGGAAATAAAAGAATATATGATCCTTAAGTTATGATGTGCAGGAAAATGAGTCAGGCAGACTATTATTTAATAACGACAGAAGACATCAACATTTATAGAGAATAATGCAAACTAAAATATTCTTCATCTTAGAAGAGAAAACCACTACTCAACATGGTGTGAAAATCACCATTCATGAAGAGTAAAATTAATAAATTCGAACTCCATTTAGTTTAATATGTTCTGTTCGCTTAAAGACACCATTGATTAATTAAGTAACAACGATAGGAGTTCAGTGTCATAGAGAACTGAGATACCCATAATCAATAAATATTTCACACCCAGAACAAAAATTATACATCAATAATGAAAAAATACGCCTTAAAAATTACTTTCGTTATTTAACAAAGATCTTGTATTTTAGTCAATGAATACCTGAAAAGGCGTTTAGCCATTTTATTAATTACTAAATGCAAATGAAAAGTACAGTGACACGTCAGAGCACTTTATAGCAGTCATATTTTATCTGTCTATCTATCTGTCTAACTGTCCATCTATTTTTCTATCTATTTGAGACAGGATTTCTTCATGTAGACCTTGCAATCCTGAAACCAGGCTATCTTTGAGCTCGCAGAGATCCCTCTGCTTCTGCCTCCTGAAGGCTGGGATTAAAGTCACATGCTACCTTATGGAAGGAAAGGTTTATTGTAGCTCACAAGTACAGGTTATGGTCTACGATAGCAGAGAAATCAAGGTGGGAGGACCTTAAAAAAAGTTTAGCTAGGTCCCTACCATATTCAGAATCACAAACAAATGCTGACATCCTTTCGTTGCTTTCTTACTTGTGTTTAGGTCAGTTTCTATAATGACATAATTAGCACGCTCCTGTCTAGGAAACAGTGCTGCCCATTAGTGAGTTAGGTTTATTCTGGCCATTAGTTTAAAAAACTTTTCTATAGATATGCCCACAGGTTGACACAATGTAGACTATGTCTCATTGAGACCATCTTTTCAAGTGACTCTAGGCTGTGTCTCTATGATCTATGCAACCAATGCCATAAAGTCACACCATGTGACAGACCTCTTGTGGTAGGTTTATTGGGGAAGGTATATACAAAGGTAACCTCTGGATGATGGAAGAGGGAAGAAGACAGTGGGGAGAGGAGGGCTAGCCTTTTATAAGGAGAGGCAGCACATGAACAGGGGATGCTGTGTAACTCTCGGCGACAGTGTGAATGTACTGCATCTTGGCAGCTAGCATTGACCTTGCTCTTGCTTGGTTTCTGGGGCAGGAGTGGAGGTGCCTGATTGCTAAAAGTGTCAAGATGACGGATAATCTAAACACCTCATGTCATATCCAGAGTTAGACCATTATCTGAAGTATTTTGGGGGTTCTTAAGCAACCTGGTTGGAATACTACAGACTCCGTGACAGTTTTTCGTCACAATTAATATAATCATTAGAAATAAATATATTTATACTAGGGACTCCATTCTCATTCCTGGGTAAATATTAGGAAGAATATGAACTTATGGACGGTACTAAATTTGTATAAGAATATCATAATAATTGCCTTTAAGAATTCACAGTAAGCATTTTAATAGCTTAAAATAGAAAATAAAATTGATGCTTGTCTACAGTAGAATAGAAAATGGATTACCACGCATTAATATAATAAGTTACCAAATAGCAAAGAAATCACCAAATACAACTATATATAAAAATTGATAAAGCATGTAAACATATTGAACATGAGAAGTCAGACAGAAGGATGTATACTGATTGGTAGTACCCGATAAAATTTCAATAACTCGTTGACTTACGTTAGAAACTAGTGTTGGGGAAGAGAAGAGGGTTATATGGTAGAAGGCTTAAATGAAGATGATCTTATTCTAATTTTGATGTGTTTATGTTCTACTTGGTGATTTATTGATGTGGACGCCAATTTGGTAGATGTTTAAAAACAAAATAAATGAGAAAAATTACAAATCAGCACCATTAAGCTTCTATCACTGAGCATTGATTTTGACTAATTTCTTCAGTCATGCTTACGATTGTTCTTTCTTGCAGTAATGAAAGAGCACCTTCCCAGTTTCTGCTTGGGTCACTTCACATTTCCCATTATTACTATTTCTAACACTTCTCGGTTGCCTGAGATTTCCACGCACAGGCTTTTTCCTCTGTGTGTACAGTTACCTTCCGCTGACATACCGAATGTGACGTAGAGGCAACTGCAGGAAAAGTTCATCCACTTTGTCACAAAATACACAAACTTGTGCACATAGGTGAAGGTTTCATGTTTGGAAGAGAGTCTTATTAGTAATTATTACATTTTATATGTGATTACCCACCAATAACGGTGCCTCGAGCAAGGTTGCATTTGTTCCTCTGTCTTATATCTACCTTCCACACGTACAGTCCGTGAGGTGGAAAAACCAAGGCCAGCCTGAAAGTCTGCCTTTTAAGCACTAGAGAGGCTGAGTGAGGTCCTTGTCCTCCAGTCTCAATGGGGCCACTGTACCAGACAGATTGGGTACAAAGAAAGGAAAGGACAAATGCAGAGATGAGTAGCAGATTTGTGTTATGTATTTGTCCTCTAGATATGATTTGAGATGTTCTGATTATCTATAATACATGCCACACAGATAATATTCTGGCCACCTTTTTCTTCCCAACTGTCCTCTTGGGCCAATTTAGAAATTTTTTTCCATTTTGTTTATTTATTTATTCATTGCTTATTTTATTTATTTACATTTCAAATATTATCTCCTTTGCCAGTTTCCCCCTCTGCAAACCTCCTATCCCATACCCCTACCCCTGCTTCAATGAGGACGGTCCCCCCCTCCTACTTCACCGCCCTAGCATTTTCCTACACTGGGGCATTGAGCCTTCACAGGACCGAGGGCCTCTCCTGCCATTGATACCAGATAAGGCCATCGTCTGCTACACATGCAGCTGGAGCCATTGGGTCCCTCCAGGTGTGTGGGACCCCGAAAGATACCCTGGCTGTCTGTTGAGGAATGACTTGAAATCCTGGTGACCCTGAAAGGGATAGTAGGCGTTTCACCTGACTTACGGAAAGCCAGGCCCTTGTCACTAGGCACAGCTCTAGGTCATCAGTCATATAAGGGCAATGACCCAAGCTCCTCCACAGATAGAGGACATGACCACAGGTCACATAGGCTCAAGACAGATCTCCATTATAATGAGGTACCTAAAGGCCTGGAGGCTTAGCCAATGAACTTTCCTTCCCAGACCCTCCTCCCTGCAAAAGGTATTTAATCTCAGGCCCACCCTGAGAAGTGGGGTATAGTTTTACTTATCTATTTTGCTCCATGACAATAAATGTCTTAAACCATGGACTGTCTCTTTTCATTAGGATCTGGATCTGCCATGTAAAGCAGCCCTTCGCCTATAAAAGCCCACTTCTAATTTCCCATAGAGGGCCTCCCTGTGCTCTCAGCCACAGCTATCACCAAACCTGCAGCCTACAACCTTCAAGCCAAAGACTTTCCCTATGAGACCAGCTGGAGCTCTTCTCTTCCCCTTCTGCCCCTGGGCTAGATGCACCCTGTGGGAGGGCCCCACTCTGTTCTCAGCTCTTTTGCGGCTTCCAGCAGCACCTGGATGCCCAAGAGCCTAAGTATCAGAAGCCCCTGGCCTCCTTGTAGGCCCAGGAACCCCTGAGTCAGCTCTGTCTACCCTAGGCATGACACCTAGAAGTGGGATAAGTTCGATCAAGTTCCCGCTTCCAGCCTCCCTTAGCAGCCAAGCTCTGTGGTAAAGCAGACACAGGACCCCCCCCCTCCCACATCCCCAAACAATAACCCTACACATGTGTACTCTTTGGTTGGTGGTTTGGTCCCTGGAAGCTCTGGTGGGGTTCTGGTTGGTTGATATTGTTGTTCTTCTTATAGGGTTGCAAACCCCTTCAGTTCCTTCTGTTATTTCTCTAACTCCTCCCTTGGGGACCCTGTTCTCAGGCCAATGGTTGGCTGTAAGCATCCACATCTATATTTTTTAGTCTCTGGCAGAGCCTCTCCAGAGACCGCTATAGCAGGCTCCTTTCAGCAAGCACTTCATGGTATCAGCAATAATTGGGTTTGGTGTCTGCAGTCTCTGGATGGCCTTTGCTTCAGTCTCTGCTTCTCTCTTCACCCCTGCATTTCCTTTAGACTGGAGCCATTCTGGGTTAAAAACAATGACATCAAGAAATTTGCAGGCAAATGGATAGAACTAGAAAATATCCTGAGTGAGGTAACCCAGTCACAAAACAACACACATGGTATATACTCACAGAGAAGTGGATATTAGGAAAAAAGCTCAGAATATACATGATACAACTCATTGATTATATGAAGCTCATGACATAGGAAGACCAAAGTGTGGACTACTTAGAATAGTTTTAAACAGCCAATTGTGATGGTACATGCCTTTAGTCCAAACAGAGGCAGGTAGATATCTGAGTTAAGGGTAACCTGGTCTATAGAATGAGTTCCAGGACACGCAAGGCTACACAGCAAAACCCTGTCTCAAAAGCAAGCAAGCAAGCAAGCAAGCAAGCAAGCAAGCAAGCAAGCAAACAAACAAACAAGTAACAACATCTTTTAAAGCTTGTCTTCTCTGTGCTTTGCAGTCATGGCCTGCTTCCAGCACAGTCCCACAATAAACATCACCACATTCAACACAATCTGGACAGGTCCAACAAATTTTACTGGCAATTTAAAAAAAAAAAAAAGATGACCAGAATGTTTTCTTCCAAAATAAAATGAGTGGGTTTTTTAATGCCTTATCTGACTTGACCTTTCAATATAAGTGACTTGGATGGCCACCTCCCACTCTCCTGTTTTCCCCTTGATCGATAAAAGTCACCGTCTCCTGTTTTCCTGCCTCTTTGTCTCATACTCCTTTCGCCAATTCTCTCCTTAAGTCCCCCATTCAGTGCAAGTACTGTTGAAAGCTCTATTCTCTGCCACCTTCCTTCCATTCTTTACTCAGTTCTGAACAATCTTGGTCTATCTGGTTTCAGTCACATCACTGACAATGTACAAGCCCAGCGACCTCCAGACAAAACATCATTCTTGAAACCTAGAGCCATCTGTCAGGTAAATTTTTTTTTAACTTTAATATCTCCTAGATACACCAAACTAAATATATATTTTTATCTGGTGACCTTAGCAAATTAGTACTTATTTCTTTTTACTTCCTCTAATTAATCTGAGGTAAATGTCACATTTTTTTTTTCAATAAGAAAATAACTGAATCCTCCTATTGGCAAACTGAGAACCACCCACATTCCAGAATCGGGTGCTTCCCCTAGTCCACCTTAGTGCCCCAGCACCAGCTGCCCAGTCATCACCAGCCACCAAGTGCAACACATTTCCACTGTCACTGTGAGTTCCACATTCTCCTGATGCATGTGGGCCATACTTTTTAAAGTCCCCGCCTTTATGGGTTACTCTCTCTTTAACTTCCATAGGAAGACTTCTCTATATGCACCTCCACCCCCAGTGAATCTCTCCAATGAGGTGAGGTCTGTTACCTGGTGTGACCTTGTGGCATCTGATTATTGGGAAAAAAATCCTAGCACTTTCTATTTGTTTTACCTTTTTCCTGAGTTAGTGTTTATCCTACGTTTAATTTCAGTACCTCCCCTATGCACCATCCATCACACATTCACTCATTATCTTTGACCTGGAGGGCAGGCAGCATGGCCTTTGGACACACTTTTCTTCCATCCGTCTTGATGAATCTACTCAGTGTCCTTCCCACTAATCAGCAATAAGTTATTTTCAAAGTTACAAACTTTATTTTGTTATTTTTTTATACATGGTCATTAAAATAATTTTTGGAATGGTATGGGAAAGATACTGAGTAATTAAATTCACTCTTGTCTCATCAGTCTTATTTGTTGCACTGCCCATAGAATTTTATGTTCCTCTTTCATATATGAAATAATCATTTCTTGTTAGTGTATAGGGTGTTTTTATCTTACTGAGAAGCATGTTATCTCATTGCCATTTTATAGTTCTTTACAAGGTTATACTAATTTGACATAAAGTTATATTAATATCCTTTCAGGAAACTCTCACTGATCCATTTTATTAAATGTCCGTTTCATGAGTAAACAACTGTACTGTTTATGTTTAATAAAACTTAGTTATGTTTGGTAATTGGTTATTAATTTTCTGTCTTTCAAAATACTTTTTGATTTGTTTATTTATAAGCTGAATTACACTTATTGCAATATCTAATGTTGTGTCTGTCAGTTTTAAAACTTGTACTATGAAATATTTATGCATATCACACATTAAAACTGAGAACTGAGAACCTGAATGCAATTTTGCTCAATTTTTCTAGCATTCATGAAACAAAAACCTGCTTGCCTTAATAATTAAACCTGTCCAAATCTTTTATTGTTGCTTCTAGAGATATTAGAATATATCTTGCAGCATTATAAAAATATATAACTACTATGTGAAGGGAATTCAACAGAAAATGGGTAGCATTCCTATGATTAACAGTAGGATATATATATATATATATATATATATATATATATATATATATAATCAAAAGTTGGCTCAAAAAGTATAATAATTGACCTTCCAAAAACCAGGTAGCCTGCCAGAAAGGAAAGCTCCTTCACAACATAATAACCCAAAACACTAAAATGTGTATAACACAGAAAGAATATTAAAAATTATAAGAGAAAGAGACCAAATAACATATAAGGGCAGACATGATAGAATCACTCTTAACTTCTCAATGAAGACTCTAAGAGCCTGAATCATATAGATCTCTCCTGAGAGACACAGCCAGAACATGTCAAATACAGAGGTGAATGCTAACAGCAAACCAATGAACTGAGAACGGGACCCCTGTTGGAGGGATTAGAGAAAGGACAGAAAGAACTGAAGGGGCTTGAGACCCCATAAGAACAACAATACCAACCAACCAGAGCTTCCAGGGACTAAACCACTACCCAAAAGACTGTAGATGGACTAATCCTGGGCTCCAACTGCATAGGTAGCAGTGTATAGCGTTGTTGGGGCACCAGTGGAAGGGGAAGACCTTGGTCCTGCCAAGGTTGGATCCCCAGTATAGGGGATTGTTGGGGAGGTGGTAATCAGGGGGTGGATGGGGAAGGCAACACCCATATAGAAGGGGAATAAGGGTTAGGGGGCTCACGGACAGGAAACCAGGAAAGGGAATAACATTTGAAATGTAAATAAGAAATACCCAATTTAATAAAAATGGAAAAAAACAAAACAAAACAAAACAAAAAATAGACACATAGCTCCTAATGAAATAGAAGCAGTTATTAAAAGCATCCCCAGCCCCAATAGCCTGTGGTGAGATGGTTTTAGCACAGTATTAATTCCACCAGGCTTTCAAAGAATTAACACAGATATTCTTTAAATTATTCCACAAAATAGAAACAGAAGGAAGATTGTACAACTCATTTTGTGAGAGCCAGTCAGTTATCCCAATACTTGAACAACATAAAGACCACAAATGAAGAGATACATACCAAATTCCCTAAGGAACAGAGGTATAAAAATATTCAATAAAATACTTTCAAACCACATCTAAGAATATATCAAAAAGATGATCCACTATAATCAATTGTGCTTCATCCTAGAGATTCAGGGAGGATAGTTCAATATATGTAATTCAACAAATGCAATTTACCATATTAAGAAAGTAGAACAAAAAATTCCACCTAATTATCTCATTAGATACCAAAATGGCCTTTGACTAAATTCAACACCCTTTCAGGATAAAATCCTGGAGAGAACAGGGTCTCAAGAAATATACCTAAACATAGTGAAGGGAGTTAACTGCAAGCATATAGCCAACATCAAATAAAATGGAGAGAGAGTCAAAGAAATGCCACTAAAATCATAGTTAAATCAAGGTTGTTCATTCTTTACATATCTATTCCATAAAGAACTTGAAGTATTAACTGGAAGAATAAGAAAATTAAAGGACATCAAGATAACACAAATTGGAAAGAAGTTGAAGTATTTTTACTTGCTGATAATACAATGTATGTAAGTGACCTTAAAAATTCTACTGGGAAGCTCCTCCAGTTTATAAACACTCTACAAAATTGTTGGATACAAAATTAACTCACAAAAATAGTAATCCTTCTATATATGAATGACAAATGGACTATGAAAGTGTACAGAGAAACAACACTTTTTGCAGATAGCCAAATAATATAAAATATCTTGGGGTAACTTTAACCAATCCAAAAAAAAAAAAAGACTTATATGATAAAATCTTCACATCTTTGAAGAAAAACAGATACCAGAAGATAGAAAGATCTTTCATTCTCATGAAGCTATATAGTTAAGATAATAAAAACTAGTCATCCTACCAAAAGCAATCTACAGAGTCAGTGCAATTCTCATCAAAATTTCAATACAATGATTTACAGATTTTGAAATGACAATTCTCAGCTTCACATGGAAAAACAGACAAGCAAAAAACTCAGGAAGGTTAAATTAATCCTGAACAATAAAAGAATTGCTAGAGAGTTCACCACTCCTGATTTCAAATTATACTACAGAGCTATAGTAACAGAATCTGCCTGGTATTGGCATAGAAACGGATGTATTGATCAATGAAATTGAACTGAAGACTCAGACATAAATCCACACACACACACATGAATACATGCTAGTTTTTTAAAATAAAGAAGCCAGAAATATACATTGGGGGGAAAATCTTCAACAAATGGTGCTAGTTAAACGGAATGTCCTCATGACAACGAATGCAAATAGATCCATACTTATCTAGCAAAAAATTCAAGTCCAAGTGGATGAAAGACTTCAGCACAAAACTAGCCAGTGAACGTGATAAAGGACAAAGTACAAAACAGTCTTGAATGCATTGGCGTAGTAGAAAACTTTCTGAACAGAATGCCAACATCACAGGCCCTAAGACTGACAATTAATAAATGGGACTTCTTGACGCTCAATATTTTGTAAGATGAAGAACATCGTCATTTGTTCAAAGTAGCACCCTACAGAATGAGAAAAGATTTTTTAAACCAACAACACCTCTGATTGAGGTCTATATTTGAAAACATATAAATAACTCAGTAAACTAAATATAGATAAAACATAATCAAATTAAAATTAGGCATTGCTTTAAATAGAGAATTCTTAATAGAGGAAACGCAAGTGGCTGAGAAACACCCCCCCCCAAAATTCTAACATCCATCTGGAAAATGTAAATCCAAACTACTTTGAGATTCCATCTGACACCCGTCAGCATGCCTAAGATAAATACCATAACTGACAGCCTATGTTGGTGATGATGTGGAATAAGAGAAATATTTCTGGTGGGAATACAAATGTGTACAACCACTATGTGAATCAGTGTGGCATTTTCTTGGAATGATGGGAATAGATCTACCTTAAGGTCCAGATATCTCATTCTTGGGCATATTCCCAAAGGACTCTACTCTACCCCCACCTTATCACAAGGATATCTACTCAACCCTTTTCATTGCTGTTCTATTTATGATAGCTACAAATTGGAAACAACCTATATATCCCTCAACTGTGGACTGGACAAAAAAATGTGCTACATTTACCCATGGAGTATCACTCAGCTATCAAAAAATGCTATCATGAAATTTTCAGGCAAATGGATGGAACTAGATAAAAAAATCATTCTGACTGAGGGTAACCCAGACTCAAAAGGATTAATATGGTAGGTACTCAATTATATGTGAATATGCTCCTAAATAAATAATAATCAAGCTACAATTCATAGATCCAAAGAGGTATGGTGTAAAGAAAGGGTCTATGGTGGACACATCCCTGGGATTGAGAATTGGAATAGATTTTACGGGTTGATTGGGGCAGGGGTGAGTGGTAAAGAAAACAGAATCAAGTGAGGGAGGGAATGGGTAGAGAGAGAAAGAGGATATGGGGAGAGACAGCTGGAATTTAGGGGCATTTTAAGGATAATATTGAAACATAGTAGAGTAGAAACTTCCTAAGTATATGAACACCATTCTAATGCGGTCTCCTAATCATGGGGAACATAGAGTCTCAACTGGCCATCTCTATTTTCCTAACAAGGCTCCAAGTACTGGGAATTGGTTACTTTCTATTAAATTGTTGGTCAAGGCTAGCTACATGAAAATCCCCAATTAACCCAGGCTGTTGCCAGGACAATTGCTTGCTCTCTACAAACTGACAGTGAGGCAGGGAGTACTGCCCAGGATACAACTCATACAACTCAGTGAACATGAAGAAGTCTAGGTGCTACCTACATGGAGCTCTTATCCAACAGTTTAGTTTCTTTGGTGTGGGAAGACAGTCTGAAGGCTACCAGTCTTTGACCTATAACCTGTCCTACCTGCAAAACATGCTGGGCAATGATGACACAGAACTCATGGGAGTAACCAATCAATGTTGAATTTGAGGTAAGGCCCAATGCATGAGATTGAACCACACCTGACACTTCTTGGGTAACCAAGAACTAGAGACTAGATAACCTGAGACCTAAGGTTAAATCAAACACCACTGGTCTAAACAAAAGTGGTATTAATAAAAATGATTCCTAATGATATTCTGCTATTCTCAAATAATAGAGCCTTAGTTAGTTATCAGAGAATCTTCCTCCAGCAGCAGATTGGAACAGATGCAGAGACCCACAGACATAAATACACAGAAAGAGCATCAAAATCGGAGGTCTCCATCAAATTCCTCCCCCCAGAATGAATGACACCAGGAGAACAAGAGGATATGAATCCACTACACAAGGTGCATATGAGCTTGGAGAGACTGAAGCAGCTAGCAGAGGGCTGACACAAGTCTGCACAAGGTAGTCTGCACATATATTATAGCTTTTAGCCTAGTATCTTAAAGGCCCAACTGAGTGTGTGAATGAGTGTATCTTTGATTCTTGTGCATGCTCTTGAGGCTCTTTTCCTCTTGCTGGGTGGCCATATTCAACTTTGATATGATGGATTTTCTTTTCTTTCTTTCTTTCTTTTTTTTTTTTTCTGAGCTGGGGACCGAACCCAGGGCCTTGCACTTGCTAGGCAAGCGCTCTACCACTGAGCTAAATCCTCAACCCCGATGGATTTTGTTTTATCTTACTCTATTCATTTTGACACATTTGGTTGTTATATTTTAGAAGCCTGTTCTTTTGTAATGAGAGTATATACAAGAGGGAGAAAAAAATGAGGAAGAACTGAGAGGAACAGATGAAGGGTAAACTAGAATCAAAATATATTATATGAGAGATTGATTTTCAATGAAGGGATTTTTTTATAGTAAAAAAGTATAATTATTAAGTTAAAAAATCCATAAAAATGTTATTGCTATAAGAATACATTGGCGAAAAATCAGCATCTTTTTCTTATGGAAAATGGCAACATGATAGATGACAAATATTTTAAAACATTTTAAAAATAAACTTGCATCATGAATACAGAAACCTCTTAAATGTAAATAAAAAATAACAAAGTTATAATTTGAAGAAAGAGAAACTGACACCTTACACCAAACATGACAGATTACAGGTAAGTAATGGGACACACAGTCTATTTAGCAATGAAGTACCACTGAATGTCAACTAAAATAATAAAATATAGTTAAAGAATACAAAAATTTAATAGCAATTGGATGACTCTTCAGGGCAATAGATGACATGGAGATAAAATATAGTTCTACCATATTGAAAGATAATTTGACATCATTGAGACTATAGGCTTTACATAATGAATAGCACAAATGGTAGAAAAAAATTTATTGATATAAATAAATCAGGTGCCAGAAGCACCTGAGATTTTAAGTAGCAGAATAGATAATAATCCAAGGAGCACTCATAAAATTGGTTGCTTCTCAGTAGGGCAAAAACTATGGATGAGTCTAAAATTCATGCTACTGAAAGAAATTAAACTATAAATATTCATATCATGATTCCACTTAGAAGAGTAGATATCAAGAATTCAAGGGAGAAGAAGTATAGAGTTTTCATTGCCTTTCAAAACAGTAGTACTGGACAGAGAAGCCAAAACATAAGCCAATGGGGACATCTCAGATTTAATTTTTAATAGTTAGTATTCAATGTTGAATATAATATCATAATACACATATGTGAAGTAATTTCACTGAGTAGACGAAAAAAGGAGCAGTTGACTTGTAACCTTGGAGACTACTTAAGTCGACAGGATCAAAAGGAAGGAAATGGGACAACGTGCCCCATTTAATAAGACCGTTTCCATGGAATGGGAGGCAGAAATTCTGGAAGTATTACTGAACGCTGGGAGTATCACAATCTGCTGAAAGTGAACAGTTTTAATTGTTCAACTGGAAGATAATGAGGAGCTAGGCTATTCATTGTTGGAGTGGGAGAATTACAATGATTAAGGAGAGAACACATGAAAGACCCTGGCAGAGAAGTCACAGATGTTAAAACAATGTAGTAACAATGGGGATCTCTACCTCAAGAACTCAGGTTTCCATGGCATTCTTTATTGAGAATAACCAGCTTACTTTGCAAAATGTCTCAGAAAGCACATAAACTACAAGAGGTGATCCCGTGGTATCTTGCATACCAAAAATCAAAGAAAAAAAGTAAAGCAAACCCAGAAAATAACAGGCATATATCACAGAGCTAGCTGAAAGAATTTTCAATGGTCAAACTTGAATAGGTGCAAGAGGAAAATAAGTAGAATTGTTTTCATAATAAAAGAATAAAGTAAATATATTTAAACTAAACACATACTCACCTGGAAAAACCGTCTCCCACATACTTTCCTTTGCCCCTTCTCTATGTTAAACCCTTGGAGATTTGTTTCCTCAAACCCACAACTTAAATATAATCAGGGGAAAGCTATTTAGTAATTATGTGTGAAGTATTTCACACTTGTGAGCTAAGAAGAATTCAAAATTCCCAAGGTCATTCAAAACATGAAAATATGCTGTGGCTGAAAAGAACCTAGAAAAAAAAATGAAACTAAGGGTATTAAGGTATTTTGAACAGTAAAAGATAGTAAACAAAACTAGGAAATATGGATAAGTTCTATCAGACAATAATTTACCAGCATCTATGTATAAATTGCAACAAAAGTCCTTATAGATTGAGTCTCCAAACTCCCAGTTAGGTTCATTTCTACAGATTCAGAATCAAGGAGTTTACCTGTAATAGGCCAGTTGTTGATTTGCCATAATATAAGACTTATTCTTCAGCTGTCTTCATGGTCATGTTACAGGATTTCCCCAACACTATGGTGGCTCCACAGACCCAACCTCCAGGCTTCCCTAACAAATACAGGATGTAAAACTTCCCCTTTACAGATAGACACCAGAAATACTAATGGGACCCAACACTAAAACAAAACCCACATGAACCCAGGCTTCAAATTCTTTACTCGTAGGTCCAAATGCTGTGAGAGAAAGCGAAGAACTCCCATTAGTAAATCTATCCACATTTCTTTATAGCAAGCTTAGTAAGAGTCTGGATGTGCTGTTGATATGTTATCTCTACTCAAGCCAATGTATAAATGTGGTAAGTACATTTATAAAAGTATATATGTACAAGGACAGTAGCATAAGGCCTCAAGGACAAGAAATGATTGAAAAGATATCAGAATATGTAGTTGGTTGTCCTGATGTTGCTTGTATTCTAATGATGAGTACAGGCTCCCAAGATATGGAGTCTGCATATAGACTTGTGACAGTGCCTCCAAGTTATTTCTGATTGGTAAAGATGCCAACAGCAAATTATTTCTGGGCCAAAGTGACATAGGTGGGGTTTAGGTTTCCTTGGCTTAGGGTCAGAGGAGAACCATGAGGAGAAGAAGAAGTGCAGGAGCAGAAAGGAGAAGCTACCATGGTTAGGTGAGAAATAAAAATATGGCGCTGAAGACTGGCCAATTGGAGTAAAGAGCAGCCTAGATGAAACATAGTAAATAGTAAGTAATAACTCAAGTTTGTGGATAAAATCGTAGATTCTAATAGCACAGAGAGTAGGTATCTGCCCATCTCTAGTTCTGATTAAGAATATTGTAAATATAAAGACTGTGTCTTTTATCTGGGAACTAAAGGGTTAAAGGCAGGGTAGAAGCCCTAGGTCAGGATTAAAAAATTTCTACAATACTATTCAATGAACAGTATGGAGATATTCAAATTGTCTGATGAAGAATTAAAGAAAATACCCAAAAAATTCTGTGAGTTAAAATATAACATTCAGACAATAAATGGCAACAAGAGCATGATATATGAGCAAAAATGGAAGCTAAAAGTAATTTTGAACTAAAATGCAATTAGAAAGCTGTTGGTTATAGCTAAGATATGAATGCCACTATTGCATACTTAGGATTTTCATGCCATGATGTTCAATGTGGTTTGCAGATGACATTTTTTGTTGCTTCTCATTTTTGGAAACTTGCACACCTTCTGGTATTATGAGAACTAGTTCCCAGGGTAAAAGCATTCAAATCAGATATAGCTCAAGACCTTCTGGTGGTTATGCCAGAAGTACATGGTATCCTCAGCCATAGGTGCATGGCATCGTCATCCTCTGTGGGTCATTGAAAACTAGACCTTTTTGCTTGGAGAAGGAGTCAGTGGCATAGCCACTGGAAAGTTGACCTTATATTTCCTCCACTTACTCGCATAGAGGTAATCCATATTAAATGTAATGGATCCCCAAAAGAAAAATATATAAAAAACAATATGTAAGTTGGAAGAAGGAAAGACCAAAAAGATAAGCGAGGAAAATGGGGGAAGATGATCAAGTATATTATAAATGTATTTTATATGGATAAATTATGACATAATAAATACATTACAAACAAAAATATTAATTCCAAATATATAGGTTAGTTACAGAACAGAAAATTCAGAAATAAACCCTTGGCCTTTACTATCAATTTATCTACAATAACACCAGGGAAGGAGCTTTTACGCTAGCTGGTGCTTTGCATACAAAGCATATACACACAGAAGTAACAACTGAGTTGTTATACTTCAGAATATCCTATGCTGATGGCAAATGTATTTGATAATTTGATATTTGCACAATCCTCTTTGTACATACCCTCAAACCTTCAGGAATATTTTCTTCAGATTGGGTAGTTAGCTACATATAAAATTCATCTTTTTATGAAACAATTCAGTGAGATTTTTCCTCTTGTTTTTTTATGGTAGGGATGAATAACACCATAAAAATTCATGTTGATTCTGGTTGAACAGTTACAGGACCATTTGAATATGAAAGCCATTTATATATTTACAGGAATAACCTCCATGCATTTCATGGAGAATGGCAAGCAGAGGAGCACAGAATAATTTGTTTTATTGTGTTTTTACTTCATCAGTTTCTATCATCTCACCATTGGCATTCCAGAAATTCTGAAATTGTTTGACAATCCATCTGGGAAAAGCAGAGGACCGACTTTATTGTGAATAAGGGCATTTTTAGTATGAGCTTCCATTGGCTTTATTCTGTGACTTTTAATTATAACGCAGGGTTTACAAAATACCATGACTTGCAGTTCTTTCTTTTTTTTTTTTTTTTTGATCCAATTGGTAAGATATAATTGCCCACATAAACATAAAAACCCCAGTACCATCCATCCTTTAAGAACATTTGTAACAACCTGTAAAGGTACAGCATGGAATCTTAACGTCACCTGCCATATTGTCCTGCCAAGGCTTCTCTCTCTGTCCTCTCTTGTCCTCTCCATTCCAGTCTCCTCCTCTCTCTTCAAACTTCTCTCCCACTCATCCTTCCTTCTCCTCCAATGACAGGCCTCCTTCTATCCTGTACCTGCCTCTCACCTGTATTTTACCAATTCAATGGGGAGAAGGTTCTGGTGAGGTCACCTGATTCCTGAGTATGTGACTAGGCAGCTGTCCTTGGGGCAGTGGAGTTAGCATCAAAATACAGATAACTCCAGGGCAAACCACAACATTTCCCCTTTTTGTCCAGTTAAAAAGCCTTTTCACTTATATATAAATTGAGTACAATTATTACCATTCTACAATTTATAAAGCATATGATATACTCAACACCCAGTCCATCACTATATCAGTTAA
Organism: Rattus rattus; assembly: GCF_011064425.1. Taxonomy (NCBI): domain Eukaryota; kingdom Metazoa; phylum Chordata; class Mammalia; order Rodentia; family Muridae; genus Rattus; species Rattus rattus. Next base: position 84,696,803 of record NC_046164.1, on the reverse strand, counting down.
ACAGAACATTTAGTTATCCATTCTAGCTTAAGAAAGGCTTAATATCTTGGCTAGCTTGTACACTATCTGATAACTATCCAATAAAATATGTATTTTCAGAGTTAAACAGCCTGATAGGCTATGAGATTATAATCAGTCTTCAACCCCGTCAGAAATCTTTGAATGACCAAATAGCTATACACATAGGAAGCCTAACACGGCTTCCAGAACTGAGAGGTTGTAGAGACAAATCTCCACTAGCACAGTCCCCTGTTAGCAACCTGTGAGGCAAGTCTTCAGCCTTCTGGCCCAAAATCAACTGACAGACTCTTGAAATGCAGATATTTGAAGGTCTGATCACCCTGTCTTGGTAGAGTTTATCAGTCAACTATTCTGCATAATTTGTCCTTTTCTGGACAGTATTAATCTGCAGATGAAACAGGCAGTTTGTTCAGTGGCTGCCTAGTCACAAAGTATTGCCTCACCTGGAGGTAGAGATGTTCAAATTCTTTGTTAAATCCACCAAAGGGGAACTGTTAGGAGCAGATATGTCTCAACAAAAGATAAATAACTTTAAATCTCAAATTTTGTAGATTTCTGACGTTTTTGAAAACCATCTACCTGTGTAAGGCAATCTGTACTGTTGTCTTTATATCTTAATGATATCTTGAAAGTACTCTCCCAAAGTCAGCAATATGTTTGCCCTTAACTCACATGTGTAATCAATTCAGAAGTTTGTAATGATATCAATAGAAGGACTGGCTCTAGACCTTGTCCTTTTTAACTTTTAACAAATAAATTCTATATCAAAACAAAAATATGATTTTAGCTTAGTTAACAAATGAGATTATGATTGTATAACTCAGTCTAGCTAATTTCTCCCTGTTAAATTACAACCATTTCTAAATCCCTCATAAAAACAACTTTAGAATAACCACTTTCAGCCTCCCAAAGTCCAGGGAATTGGTGTGATGACTCCTCTATAACTTCTTCAAGCTGTACATGGGCATTGAGATATCCTTGGGGGTAGGGAGTAGGAATGAAGCAAAAGCTGTAGCTGATGAGTCCTGACTGGACCCAGCTGAAAGTCCTTGAGACCAGCATTCCAAGTAGGCACACTCTGTAAAATACAACTCTCAAGACAAAAGTTTGGAATCGAGATATCTTTTTGTTTGATTCTCCTGAATAAATTTTTCAGGTGGTCTACCTCTATCAAATCTGATCAGTATGACTCTGTGAGGTTTCTAGAGCCTAATCACACTTTTTAAAAACACAAAGACAAAATCTTTCTCCCAAAACACTGTGTTCCTTAGTCTGTAACCAGAAAAGCTTGTATTTAGCACTCTGTCCCAGAGTAATAATATAACCATAAAACTCAAAGTCACACCCATCATGAAGACTAAACAATTTTTTAAAAAAAGAAGTAAGCTAAACAATGAGCCTGAAAGGCTTTTGTACTCTGTGATATCAGGAAATTAACCCAAAATTCCTGTGGAGCCCACGTTAAGAGAATTTGAGCTTCCTGTTGTGGTAAATATCAAAAGTAACCACAAACCCTCGCTAGTCAGCATCAACGAGCCATATGGACTTTAGCGGGGTAATTCATAAAACAAACTAAACAGCTTTTATCAATTCTAATAGCAATAAGCAACGTATCTAGCCAGGATTTTAGCCCAAAATATCTCAATCTGTCAAGCTCTCTACCCAGAGCCACAGATTTTTACTTAACCTTAGTAACTTGTAAATATCACAATACTTTACTTGAAGTAAGTGACTAATTTTTCCCTAATTCCGAACCATGGATGAAAATCCCCACGTGGTTCAGATAATCTCTCTACTCTCCTTAAAACAAACCTAAACACTTTCTATCAATTCTAATACCAATAAGCAACTTAAAACTCAGGACTTTAGCCCCAAATATATCCATCTGTTAAGCTCTCTACCTGGGGCCACAGATTTTTCTTTAACCATAATAACTTCTATAATATATGTCTGCATTCACTCTCCCTGGTGTTATAGACATTTATCACAACTCTGTACTTGGAGGTAGTGAGTAATTTTTCCCTATCTAAGTTCCGAGCCATGGATGAAAATCCCCACGTGATTCAGGTAATCTCTTTACTCTCTTCTTTCTAAAAACAAACTTAATCACCTTTTAATAATACCTGTAATTAAAAAGTAGCTTGTCTAACTAGGATTTCAACCCAAAATTCCTGTGGAGCCCACGTTAAGAAGAATATGAGTATCCTGAAAGACTTTCTAAACAACTTTCTTTAAAAAGCAGCTTTTAATCTCTGACTCTCTGAGCTGTCATTACATATCACATAGCAGGGGACCTACAGCTGCCAGCCCAGGCTGCTTCCCTGTTTTTTGTTAAATTCCCTGTGCTTGAGATGTCACATGACTTAACATGGTGCTGGCCTCCTCTTACTTAGAAAATAAAAACTTTCTCTCAACTCTTAGGATTACTAGTGTATTCTTGCCCATCACATTGGTTTGCCATCCGTTGTTGTAAAACTATAAAAAATAAAAAAAAGTATTGTTGTCTTTTACCTGGCTTGGTCCTGCACTGCGGTGCCCCAAGATGTCTGCTAGATATCTTGGCAGAAACATATCCCAACTCCTGGGTGGCCCAGTGCCTCCTGCTGCCGTACACTTTGCTACACTCAAATCATCACATAAAAGAATACACAACACAATAACCTTTGACCCAATTGGTAAGATATAATTGCCCACCTAAACATACAAAGCCCAGTGCCATCCATCCCTTAAGAACATTTGTAACAACCTGTAAAGATACAGCATGGAATCTTAAGGTCACCTGCCACATTGTCCTGTTATGGCTTCCGACTTGCAGCTCTATGTGAAACTTTTGACTTATACAGTGAGTTCTTTTTTAAATATGTGATTTTGAGAATTCCAGAGAGTAACAAGTATGAAAATATAAACAGATACTTTAACAAAATAAGTGAAATTAGGCAATATTAAACATCTTTTGAAGAGTCAAAAAACATTCAAACAATTTTTTAAATGGTTTGCAGGAAATCATGTATTAATTCAATACAAATAACAAATTACTAGACTTTAATGTTGACAGAAATTATTCACTTTTATACTTCTATGATTCTATGAAATCATCTTTGTAACTTATTTTTATAATTAAAGTGTAAGGCAGTTATTTAAACCTTACAAACTTATCGATCCTGTGTAATATTAAGACGTGTGTGTTCTTTATTATTTAATGTGGGATAATAAGAAAGACAAGTGAGAGCATTACTTCCCACAGAAGGAGAGATATGTGAGTATGTTTGATCTTTCTAAGGCACATCTTAGACATGGAATAATGAGGAAAAGATGATGAAGAGCTTCACCATCTAGAAAAGTTTATGCTTTTACACAGTATATGTTGCAGGATCTTTCACAAAGTGATTGGTGAGTTTTGTATAGCTTGTATCACTTGAACACAGAAGGATATACTGTCTTCTCAGAACCTCATGGAACTTTTTATAAAACTGGTCACATATGCAAAACCAAGACAAGTCTCAACAAATACAAGGAAATTGAAATAACACCCTGCATCCTATTTTACTACTTTGGATGAAAAGTGGATCTAAGCAACAACAGAAACACCAGGAAGCTTACACACTAATGGAAATCAGATGACTCACTTCTGTGTAGAACATAGGTGAAGACAGAATGTGCAGAACAAAACAAACCCTTCCTTTTTAGTTGTTAGTTTGGTCTCTGGGAGCTCTGGGTGGTCCAATTAGAAGATACTGTTCTTCCTATGAGACTGAAAACCCCTTCAGTTCCTTTGGTCATTTCCCAAGTTCTTCCATTGGGTTCCTGAGCTCTGTCTGATGATTTACTGTGAGTATTTGTATCTGTATAGGTTGGGTACTGGTAGAACCCTTCAGGGAACAGCCATTCGAGATTCCTGTCAAGCACTTGTTGGCATCAGCACTAGTGGTAGTGGTTTGGTGTCTGGAGATGAAATGGATCCATAAGTGGGGTGGTCTCTGGATGGTGTTTGATTCAGTCTCTGTTCCATTTTTTTTGTCCCTGTCTTTTCTTTGTACAGGAACATTTCTGGGTGAGGATGTGGAGAAAGAGGAACACTCCTCCATTGTTGGTGAGATTTCAAGCTGGTAAAACTACTTTGGAAATCAATCTGGATGTTTCTAAGAAAATTGTAGATTGTTCTACCTGAAGACCCAGATATACCACTTCTGGGCATATACCTAAAAGATGCTTCAACATGTAACAAGGACACATGCTCCACTATGTCAATAGCAGTCTTATTTATAATAGGCAGAAACAATCCAGATGTCCCTCAACAGAGGAAGGGATACAGAAAATGTGGTATATATACACAGTGGAGTACTATTTAGCTATCAAAAACAATGACTTGTATACCAACTATAGCGATCATTATGGAAGTTCCTCTGGAAGATGGAAACCAATCTACCTCAGGCTGTTACTGACTTGAAAGCTTCATCTCTACTGGGTAGCTTTTATACTATTGGAAGCTGGTACTTATTATACTGAAAGAGAGAAATTAATGATGGTTTTTACTTAGTCATGAGTTCTGAAAGCTCTGATAACCACTGGTCTGGCAAGACTTGCCTACTTGTGCAATAGTGGCACAAATAGTGGGAAAAATTTTTATGAGAGTAGTCCACCATTATCTGGTTAGATTTAAGGTCTGTTTTACAAGATGAAACTAATTACTGGCATTGTTATGAAGGCCAAGAACCTGTGGCTAGATAAGATTTGACCCGTTCTTTCAGAGAACCTATTGTATTATTCTGTTAAATGGACATGCTTTTCAACTGATTCCTTATGAAATCATTGTGTCCATAAATTTGTGAACTTATCAACCCTGATCAGAGTAGTTTCTTTGTGCAGGAGACAGTGATAGGCACAGAGATTCACAACCAGTTAAGATATAGAGAATAAGAGATTTGAACTGTTTTACGTTATATCATAAGCCTTTCTATCCAAGGTATGGGACCCATAGAAAGGTCAGGGCCTATGACAAATAGATGTGACAGATGATTACAATGAAACAGTGTTTGCTGAACATAACAGAACTGTTGTGTACATGAACCCACAGTATTTGGGATAGTTTGAAAAAGACTTTCACAAACTCAAGGTAGAAGAAATGCCAGCAATGAGTCACAGAGATTGATACAAAGATTTATCTTTAGATGAGGAACTACTTGTAATTGAGATACTTGGAGAATGAGAGCATTTTTCCTTCAAGATTGTGGCCCCAGGTAGGTCAACAGTATTCCCCTAGATGGCCACATACTCAAGAGTATATGAGCAACCTAAACTGTACTTGGTGTTTGAAGAAAATGGGCACAGATTTGCTGTGGAGTGAAGGCAAGGGGATATCTGGAAGTAATTGGGGAAGAGTTGTGAATATGATTAAAGCACATTATATGAAATCCTCATACAATGAGTAAAGTTATTTTTAAAAGTGACCTTTTAGATGTTGTAATTAGTGTAATTTTTCTGACAATTTTTCTGTTTTAATGACTTCTAAGTAGAGTGCTGAGGAAAGTCAGTAAGACTGATGTACTTAAGGAAAATGTGTCAGTTTCATTTAGGCAGGAGTTAGTGTTATGAATGAGAACTCAATGTTTAAACAGAAAATGTTCAGAGCAAGTCTTTAAAGAGAAGCACAACTAAAGCAAGGCAAGTGCTCCACAATTGGTGGAAATTTTTTCCGAGACTGGAGGGAGTCTCCTTCTGTGTTTTCCCTAAAAGTAGTGATTTTGTATTTGTACCTTCACGCAATAAGTTAATTGAGCAATTTTATAGAACAAAATTCTTTAAATTGCACAAATCAACTACACCTAGAAAATACTAACCAATCAAATCATGGTAGAACAACACAACAACCAAAACAAACAGACAAAACTAGAAACCCAAAAATCCACAAATCAACTAAAACCAACCAACCCACCAAAGAGAAAACCAAAACCAAAACTAAACCAAACCAAAACAAACAAACAAAAAAACCCAAAGCACTAGACCTGAAAGTAAGCAGTATCCTTTGAAATAAGCAAGATGTAAAAAGTGTCCAGTTACAAAAATTATGTGTATTTGGTAGTGTTTAAATATGGATAATAAAATAAGGCCGAGAAAAAGGAGATCCATAATCAGAGATAGAGATTTTAATATACATCTCACAGTAACAGAATGAGAAATAATAACCATAAACTACTAAATGCCTGGACAATTTGAACAAGCATTTGTTTTAATTGACAGATAAAAAACTCCTTCTATAATCAGTGTTCACTATGCTTCCCAACAGACATATATATATATATATATATATATATATATATATATATATATATATATACACATCACTTACAAAAAACTAACTGCACGAGGTAGCATGGAGTAGTTTTAAAACTATCTGGAATAAATAGACCAAAAAGTCACGACTCTCCTTTCAGTGGAACTAAGCTAGATAAAAACCATCAGGCAAATAGATCGTTAGAAAAATTCTCTTTGGTTAAGGTTAAATGTTTAGCAAGAAGCTTAAATACTCACAGCTTACAAAATAATACAAAATAAAATATTTTAAATGAAAAAAATTAGGACAGCAGATTTATAAGATACTGATAAAGATAGCTAAGAAATTTATGGCTTACCTCACTGAATGAGGGGGAAAAGAAAAAATGAATTCATATTAGGGATATATTTTCATCTTGAGTTAAAAATCACATTAAACCATCAAAGTGGGAAAAAAAGATAAATGAAAGATAAAGGAGACACACAAGGAAGAAAATCCACCAGTAAGCTGAAATACATTATTTAAAAAAAAAAACACTATTAAAACAACCAGCAAGTCAATAGTAAGACTACTGCCAAGAAAGAAAAGGAAATGCAAATTCTCAATTGCAGGAATGAAATGAGGCGATCACCATGGAGTCTATAGGCAGTAAACTCATGGGATGAGGACATCAGGACACCAATTTGGGCACAAATTGTAAACAATAGATGAAATGGAAAAACATTTCTCTTGAAAAAACATTTTATTGTAAGCCGCACAGCAATAGTAGAAAGTTAGAACAGTGCTGTATTTATAGGCAAGTTGATTCTAGAGACAATTTGATGCCTAGATATCATCAGTGGTAAACTATTTTCTAATGTTTCAGGAAGAGTAATGTGAACTTTGTAAAACTTTAGTCAAGAAATAGAAGCAGGCACATTTCCATCACATTTTATTTGGCTAGAATAACTGTGATATTGACATGTCAAAGAAAGAAAATCAAAGGTAATTATGTTCAGAAATACAGGAAGGAGAATCACATACAAATCACAAGAAACACATGCAATGGAATAAAAATTCCATATGAATTTCAATGCATAACAATGTTTTGAGGTAGAATGAGTTTATATATATATATATATATATATATATATATATATATATATATATATATATTGAAATGAACCAAACCACGTAATCACTCTAGTAGATGCATAAAATACAGTATAGATAACCATTTTCCACTCAGATCTTCAAGTAGCATTATGTAAATTGATAATAATAGATTATTCCTTCATAAATGTACAGCACAAATTTACTCAAAATTTGAATATTTTGTTCTACACAGATTTCTTCATTACTATAAAAATCATTGTTAATAATGTCCATCTTTATCACTGATGATTTTGTTGTCGTTCTTAAATATGGTGTTCCAGGAGCTATTGCATGTTGACGTTTGTCCTGCTGTGTTGTAATGCTAATTATAGGCCCCCAAGACCTGGAGTCTGCATGTAGTCCCCGGTGACCATGCCCCTAAGATATTTCTGATTGGTAAATAAAGATGCCAACAGCCAATAGATGGGCATAAGAAACATATGTGGGATCTAGATACCTGGGGCTGGGGGTTGAAGGAGAATCACCAGGGGAAGAGGAAGGTGAATGGAGGAAAGAGAAGCTGCCATGGGTTGGGTGAGTTCAAGAGAATGCAGTTGTAAGGGCTGGGCAATTGGAGTTAAGAGCAGCCCAGATGAAACATAGTAAGTAATAACTTGAGGCTATCGATAGGAAAGTAGATTCTTTTTTTTTTTCCCATGTGGAGAGGTTTAAGGAGAGAAGAGTAGAAGAGAGGAAAGGCGGCCGGCCATGGGCACATGGGGGAGGGGGGATGAGGGCAAGAACAGAGAAGAACAAAGAGCAAGAGGGGTAAGAGAGAGTAAGAGGAGGAAAGTAGATTCTAATAGCATAGAGGGTGGATATTTACCCAGCTCGAGCTGTGATTAAGGTTTATTTTAAATATAAAGGTTGTGTTCATCTTTTATCTGGGAATTAAATAATCAACACGGGGTAGACAACCTAGCTTGGGATTAAATATTTCTACAACAATTCCAAAACCCAAGACAATTCCTGTCTTGGACCTGACTTCAGAGCAATATAAATTAATAGCATAATTAACTATTGCTTCACATTCACATGTGACTAAATGGTGTAGATACAAAGTACCGGCCATGACCCTGAGCTGTGCGGATTTTCATGCACTTCTGTAAAGAGTATAAAATGGTGAGAGCAGTTCATTGAGCTAAGAATGAGTGAGGTTTACTGTGCATTTGCTCTGACCTACGTGGTAATTTAGAATACACCTTATGTAACCAGAAATTCCATTCAAACACTTTTGTTAGAATGTACATAGCCCCATTGTTTCTAATAACCTCAAACAAGAAATTACCTAGCTTTCCAGTATAGAATCAAAGATAAAATGTGGCGCATTAACGGCATGGACTATTATTATATTACAAAAGGCATAAACTTAATTTGGGAAATGGAAGCAGGAGTATTTGACCTCAAAGTTAGCCTGGGAAACACAGCAAAGACCTGTTTGCAAAACAGAAATGTAAATTGTGTATATACAACATGAATTTTTCTTAAAAACAAATCAGTGTTCTAGTATTAAGGAAAATGCTTAGCTATAATATCTTAGCAATGGATAATTCTGCTTCTGTGAATTCCTGGCATAGTTAGATCACTGGTGATCCAGTGATAGGCTCTGGCACAGAGGAGAGCCAATTGGAAAGTGAATGAGGGATCTTTTGGGGTACAGACCATGTGCTCTGTCTTGATTGGAATGTTGAGAATATATTTACATATTCATATATGTATTTGTAATGCAGATCCTATACTTGGGTTAGTTTTCTGTCACTATATCATGAGATTGTCATGATAAAGAGAAAAATTACTTTGGCAAATTTCGGGGGTACCAATCAATGAATATTTATTTGGTTTGGTTGCTCTGGACCTGTGGTGAGGCAGTACACCATAGAAAAACAAAACTGTCCATAGCATAATCAGGAAACAAAATGGAGGAGGAGGATAGGTTCTTACTGTCCTCATTAAGCATTTGGTTCTAATGACATACAGGCCTGCATTGACTCTATCACTTAAACAATCCATCATTTCCTGATAGCATCACTATGCATAGCAAGTTCTAAATATCTATGCCCACGAGGGACTGTTAGCAGCACATATTTTTTAATATAAAACTACACGTATTTATTTTAAAAATTAGGAAATTTGCTACAAGTGAAATTGATTAAGTCCGAATTCTAAAATGTACACCATTGATTGTCAGGATATCAATTTTTTTTTACAAAAAGATGATTCTGGTAGTTTGTAACTTATGCAGACCATCAAAATATATAGAATTACACACACACACACACACACACACACACACACACACACACACACACACATTGATTTTTAAACTTAACATTTACCATACTAAACAGTGATGTTTAGATACCACAACATAAAGACACTCCTTGGGAACCCTCTAGCCATGCCAACCAGGGAAGCAGGTAGGCATTCTTCAGATCTCCATTCCCCTTCCTCTCTTTCAAATCTAATGCCCCAGTCTCATCTCCAACTTTATAGCAAACTATTGGCTGTGGTTTTTTCTTCCTCTCTGCCCCAATCTTCAGCAAATCATGTAGATATTTTTTCACATGGTCTTTTAACCCACATCTCTTGTCTCAGTCACCAACTCTCAGAGGTACTCCCTGGGAATCCAGCTGGCATTGCCAAGTCAGGGAAGTAGGGAGGTAATCTTCACTTTTCCCCCTTTTCTCCAAATACAATCTTCTTGTGTCACCCCCAGCTCTGTAGCGAACTACAAGCTGTGGCCTCTCCTCCCTCTCTACCCCATTCATTTACCAGCTACTAAAGAGATCCTGGAAACACAACCTGTTTTCCTCCCAGCTCATCCTCATCTCTAAGTCTCATCTCCCAAACATAGGATTATTTTGTACTTGGAATCTCCAATAGCTACACATGGAAAGGATCCCAGAAACATTCCCAGCCAGGCAAAGTACAATGACCACATTTTCCTAAGAACTAGAAAGGACAATAGAAACCACTGAATGGAAACCCACTCAACAAGACAAGACCAGATATCATAACCTAAAATTATGATCATCCTAAACCCAGCTGTCTAGACACTGGCATGAAAACACGGTCAAAACAGCCAGGACAATATGTTTGCACTAGAGCCTAGAAACTCAACTATAGTAGTTCCTGAGAAATCTAATATCACCCAAGCATAAGGCAAGGACTTTAAAATAGCCTTTATGAATATATTACCGGGCCTTAAAGAGGAAACAAATCCATTAATCTATGAAAACCCAAACAGTGGAATGCAGTAAAGTAAACAATTCAAGACATGAAAGTGGAAATAGAATCAATAAAAAACCCAAACTGAAAGGAGTTTGGAAATGAAAATTGTAGGAACTTGACTAGGAAACTCTTTTAAATACAAATTTCAACATATGTTTATATAATATCTTTATATATATATACATATATATATATATATATGGAGTTTGATACAGTGAGTTTCCACTTTTAGATTCAATAAAGCATATACATTTTAGGCATATGTGCAAATTGTGTATATAGGTTCATATATGTGTGCCTGTGTGCATGTAGATGGGGGCATATGCATGTGGATGTCAGAAGAGACTGTCAGTTGTCATTGCACATGTTTGCTTTTCTTGGAAAGGCTCTTTCTTTGGTCTACAACTTGCCCAAAAGGCTGGGTTGGCTAGTCGAGAAATCCAGGGATCTGCCTGTCTCCAAGTTCTCAGTGCTGAGACTACAAGGCCAACCCTTCATCTCCATGGATTGTGAGACACCATAATGAACTTCTGCTGCTGGAACTATGTCTCAAAAACACTCACAATGGTGCACGCAGTATAGTCATCTAGCTCCTTGTGATTGTAAGGCCTCCCTGGTCATAGAAGATGAAGGTGGTGGCTTCATCATCCCATTAACTGTCTCATATCCAGCTGGCACATGTGAGGCTGATTTGTCCAGAAAGCTGTACTGCCTTTCTGAAAGTGCCTGGTCCTATGCAGTGGAAAAGCTCTCTCTCATCTTGCTCACCTGAATTTTATCTATATTTGGGTTAAGATATATCTCCATTCATCCATACGATATGGAGGATAGCGGCTGTTCTCTGCTTTTTGCTGCTCGGCTTCTATTTATCTTCTTCTAGTGCCTTCGCTCAATTGAACAATAAAACTGGTGCGGTTTGTGGGGCCGGGTAGGAGGTGGCAGATAGTGGATTGGGACATCTGGGGGAAAGTTGGATATGATTGTTTTTCAGCACAGGGGACTTTGGAAGATTAGTCTTGTTCACCCTGTTCATCAGAGAAGCATCTTACATCTGTAGGCAGCAGCTAAGACAGACTCTCAAAATTGTTCAGAATTCTGAGAATAATGACCGTGAGGTACTTGATCCTAAATGGCACATGGGCATCACCCTCTCCAAGCCTCAAAGGTGCAATGTGACTAGTTAGTTCAAGCTCTTGTCACCATGGTCATGGCTTTTTCAGTTTAATGGACCATACTTTTGAACTGATACAAATAGATTCTTCCTTCCTTAAAAAAAATGAGAGAATTCTCTTACTAATAACTATACAGCACACCTAAAAGCTCTACACCAAAAGAATAAATAACAGACACAGGGTGGAAAGAAATAATCAAACAGGGCAGAAATCAAGAAAATAGAAACATAAAAATCTATTCAAAGAATCAATGAAACAAAGAGTTGGTTCTTTGAGAAAATCAGTAACATTGACAAATCCTTAGCCTAATTAACTAAAAGACATAAAAAAAATCTAAACAAATTAGAGACAAAAGACGATCATAAACACAGACACCAAGGAAATCTAGAAAATCATAAAGACACATTTCAAAAATTTCTACTCCACCAAACTGAAAAAAATATCTATAAGTAATGGATAGTTTTCTCTGTATATGCCATTTATGAAAGTTAAACCAAGATCAGATAAGGAATTTGAATAGCCCTTTAACACCTAGTAAAACATTAAAATCTTTCAAGTCAATAAATTTAAAGGTGAGTTGTTTTTAGTGACGAATTCTAACAGATTTTACAAGAAGAAACATTGTTCAGTTTGTTTTATGATGTTACCCTGATACCTAAACCACACTAAGACCGAACAAATAAAGAGAATTGCAGGTCAATTATTCTTAGAGATGCTAAAATTCTCAATGAGATATTTTAGATTTTAATCAACAACACAGTGAAGTGACCATCCATGGTGATTTAGCAGGCTTCATCCCAGAGATGCAGAGATGGTTCAATATGAAAAATTTAATAAATTTAATCTGCTATTAAAACAGACTGAAAGAATGAACAAATGTATACTTATACTTATTAGATGCAGAAAAAGCCTTTGACAAAATTCAACACACACTCATGATAAAAGTTCTGTTGAGATTTGGGATAAAAGGAATCTACCTCAGCACAATAAAGACAATTTACAATAAGCTCATAGCCAACATTAACATGCATGGAGAGAAACTGAAAGAATTTCCATTAAAATCAGGAATAAGATATAGTTTTCCATTCTTTTCATACCTATTCAATGTAATACTTTAAATATGAGATAGAACAACAAGAAAAATGAAGGAGATCAAGGGGACACAAACAGGAAAGGAAGAAGTCAAAGTATCTTTACTTGTAGATAATCTGCTAGTATATAGAGGTAATCCTAAAAATTCTACCAGGGAACTGTACAGCTGATAAACACTTGCAGGAAATTAAGAAGATACAAAATGGACACACAGAAATCAGTCGCTTTCCTGTAAAAAGTGACAAAAATAATAAGAAAGAAACCAGGAAACATCTTTCACAATAAACTCAAATAATATAGACTGTAATGGCATAACTCTAACCTAGCATATTAAAAAAAATGAATGATAAAAAAAACTTTAAGACTTAGAAAGAGAACTTAAAGGAAGCATCAGAAGAATGGAAAGACCACCGTTGCTTATGGATTGGTAGAATTAATATAGTGAAAATGATCATGGTACCAAAAGCAATCTACAGATCCAATGCAAATCCCACCAATATTTTAACACAATTCTTCGCAGATTTTTTTTAATTCAGCTTCATATGGAAGCAGAGAAAACTTAGAATAGTGAGCACTCCTGAATATTAGCAGAACTGCTGGAGGTAACACTATTCCCAATCTCAAATGGAGTACACAGCTACAGTAAAACAAACAAACAAAGAACACTCCCACAAGAACAACAACAAATAAAATAGTAAACAATAAGGAAAAAGAACCTATGGTATTCATGCATAAACAGGCTGGGTGATCAATGGAATCAAACTGAAGACTAAGACATAATTCTATACTTTTATAGATACCTGATTTTTGATCAAGAAGCTAGAAATATGCATTGCAAAGAGACAATTGTGGCTTTCAAACTGGATAGCTGCAGATTTTATGTAGAAGAATCTAGATAGATCCATACTTATCATTGTACACAAAACTCAACTCCAAATGGATCAAAGAACTGAACATAAAGTCATGTATACTGAACCTGTTAGAAGTGGAAATGGGGAATAGCCTTAACTCTTTGGCACAGGAAAAGACTTTTTGAACAGCACACCATTTGCACAGGCACTAAGAAGAAAAATTAATAATGGTACCCCATTGAACTGAAAAGTTCTTGGCAAAGGACTCCATTATTAGCATAAATTAGCAGGCTACATAGAGGGAAACTATTTGTATCCTGACATCTGACATAGGACTAATATCTAAAATATATAAAGAACATAACTGGACATCAATAAAAAAAAGAATAACCAAATTAAAAATGGAGTAGATATCTAACTAGAAAATTCTCAAAAGAAGAAACTTAAATGGCCGAGAAATACTCAAAGGGCCTTGTAACAGTATTAGTCATCCGAGAAATGCAAATCAAAACTACTTTAAGATTTCATCTTAAATGAAAAAGAATGGCCAAGATCAACAAAACAAATGACATAATTCATGTTGATGATGAGGCTGTGGAGTAAGGGAAACACTCATCCATTGATGATGGGAGTGCAAATTTTATAGCCATTATAGAAGTCATTGTGAAGACGAAAAACTCAAGATCCAGTTACACCACTCTGGGACATGTATCCAATGAATGCTTCATCCATCTACAGAGACAATTTCTAACACATTTTCATAATAGCCAGAAATTAGAAATAACCTGGTTTTCCATCAAAGGAAAACATGTGGTACATTTACAAAATGTAATATTATTCAGCTGTTAAAAATGCAGTCATGAAACTCAGAGGTAAATGAATGTAACTAGAAAAAAATTACCCAAGTGTGGTACATCCGACCCAGAAAGACATTAGCTTATATGTAGACATTAGCATTTAAGTTGTTGATAAGCTAGCTACTACAATCTAACCACAGAAGTTAGAAAAAGTTAGCTAAAGACTAGAGTGGAAAGATGGATTTCCCTAGGAAAAGGAAATACAGTAGTTATGGAGGCATGAATCATGATGTCTGGAATAGGAGATTCAAACTAGAGAGGAGAAAGGGAAGCCGGTGAGAAATGTGGGGACAGCTATATAAAGCTAAGGGCCATATATGGAGTCATATGGAAACCTAAAAGAATAAAATGTTCCTGGAATATATACACATATGAAGATGATTCAAAAGTAACCTTAAATAATAGAGGAGACAGAGAAAACACAATTGGGCATCTCTTATTACCAAATTAAGCTTCCAATACTGGGAATGAGTTGCATTTGAGTGACTTCTTGGTCACGGAGTCCTATGATATCCACCCCCCTAAAAAACATGCTACTGACAAGGTTATTTATGGCTATCAAAAAATGATGATATGGCCCTATTATCGAAGACAATACGCATAAACTTATTAGACATGGAGAAGTTGAGCTGGTACCTCTGTAGAGACTCTCCACACACATCCCCAACAGACTACTATTTATAGTACTGTAAGGTAATCTACATGCTACCAAAGTAAACACCAACCACTTTACAGTTCCTTCTATCTATAAATGTAACCTGCCTACATGATATTCTGGTGCATTAGTGACACAAAGCTTTTGGGAGTAGCCAACCAATATCTGATCTGAGTTGAGGTCCACTGCATGAGTTGGACCCATAACCACAGATGCTCGTGAAGCTAAGAACATGAGACTAGGTAGGTCATGGAGCTCAGGGAAAACCAATTACTATTTTTTGCTAAAGAAATGTAGTAATAAAACGACTCTTAAAGTCATTCTTTCATAGTCAGAGATCTGTTCTTTGTTCAACCATCATCAGAAAAGCTCCTTCCTCCATCATTGGGGACAAACATAGAGGCCCACAGCTAGCTAGCATGGAGAGAGAGAGAGAGAGAGAGAGAGAGAGAGAGAGAGAGAGAGAGAGAGAGAGAGAGAGAGAGAGAGACATTCTCAGCCTTAAAATGGATGTCTTCATCAAATTCTTTCCCTTGGGACTTAGGAAACTGGGCACAAGCAGAAACTGGACTTAGTGACAGAAAAAGTATGAGTCAAAGAAGATGGAATCAAGAATTTCCAGATACAAGAAACTCCCAGAGACTGTGGCAGCATATACAGAGCCTGCATAGGTGGGTATATCTAATGGGTACATCTAGTATGTAGCTGACGGAAAGAAGTGGATGTATATCCTTGTCTGAATTCAGAAGCTATCTCTGATAGATAGCTACTTACAAATGAAAACTTAGGTTTCATCAAGGGAACTTTACTGGTTCAACAAACTGTTCTTAAGCGTAGGTCCCATGACCAGCAGTAGATGGTTAACCCAAATGAACTCAATGGCATCTGTGGAAGTCCTTTATCTCATAATGTTGAGATAGTGGATTTATTTATTTGTAACCTGCAAATCCTATATATATATATATATATATATATATATATATATATATCTTCTGTTTTGGGACTTTTAAGGGATTCCTGTATATGTGCTTTTCTTTGTTTCTTGTGCTCTTTCATTCTTTCTTTCTTTCTTTCTTTCTTTCTTTCTTTCTTTCTTTCTCTTCGGTCTTGTTTAGTTTTTGTCATAGTCTAATTTTGATTTTGATTTTTCTTACTGTATTAAAGTTCCTTAGCTGTCCTTTTATCTAACAAGAGGCTGTGGATATGGATGGGAAGAGAGGTAGGGAGGAACTGGGAACAGTAGTGTTTGGGGGTAGAAGAGTACATGGACAGGAGTTGGCTGCTGACTATAGTGGGATTTCAGATCCCAATGTAGCCCCAAGCATTTCTCAGTGTGAGCATGAAAATCATGTCCTCATTTGACACACATCAGTTAACAAAAGCAGTTAGCCAGAAGCAGAATCACCAAAGCTTAAAAGCAAGCTTAGTACATTTAGAGACTTTCCCAGAAATATGGACTTTAATTCATTAGACAGTTTTTCAATTTGGTAGGTGGTACTCTCTGTATCCTGAATTTTATGGCCTAAATCGTACTTCCATCATATCTTCATCAAGAGGTGAGTTGTGCTAGGGTCTGGAAGTTTACTAAGTTCTAGGGCCTATTATAGTAGGAGGAGGGGAAACCATAATCAGAATATATTGTATAAAAATTACTTTCAAAAAGGAAAAAAAGCAATTATTTTTCATGATTTCTCTGGAAGCTTTAATAGCACTTTCTGGTACTTTGGAACCTCAGGACAGAGGTTTTCAGTATAGATGTAGTTCAAATACTCTGCATTTTGTGTCTGTAGGGATAGGTGTCATCAGCAATAGAAACTTACTTTTAACCTCTGGAAGGCAAGCAATGGTAAAAGCAATAGTCTATGTTGTTTATGAGTCTCTTGGAGTTCCCTGGTCAGTGCTTGAAGAGGTTTTTGTTGTATAGGTTTTTGTCTATACTCTTGGGTGACTATATCAGCCCAATTGCACTAATGTCATTTGAACTAAATATGTACATTTACATACATACAGTTATGTATTAAATGCAATTTATGGTAATTAATACTCAAAAACAAAATAAAAAACACTTCAAGAATTATAAAAATGTATACTATTTATGTTCCATACTAAACTGGGAAGGGTAGAGTTTTGTGGAAAAGGTAAGGTGTATTTAAGATACCATGACAAAAGAAAACAGAAGGGAAATGCAAACGCTTTGAAATTTAGTCTACTATAAACAGGCACTCTAAAACTCATTTAAATTTTGCATATGTTATCATTAATATTCTGTAAGTTAATTATTGTGAAGCAATAAGTAACATATTATGTCTGCAGCTGTTAAAACACAGTCTCAGCTGTCCTTAAAAATAATTATCTGTTCTCACTTTTCACCTACTTTACAGATAAGAAAAGCTCTTACTAATGAAAAGAAAATAAAGGCAGAACACCCAAGGTTACTCTACCAAGTGTACTCCAGATCATTTCTAGTCATAGAATATTTGTGTTGCTGTGGCGCTATCCCCTGACAAAGAGCACCTCAGGGGAGAAAGAAAGGATTTCTTCAGTTTACAGTTCTAGTCACAGTCCATTATGGCTGGGAAGTCAAGTCAGGAATGTAATTGATCACATCCATGGTTAAGATCAAAGAGTAAACACAAGGCTCCTTGCTTCCTTGCTTCCTTGCTTGCTCATGCTCTCTTAGCTTTCTTCACATTTATATAATTCCTCTGAAATTGTGCTGCCTACTCAGGGTTGGTCTTCCCATCTCAGTAAGTTCAATTAAGACTATTTCCCACAGAGGTGCATTGGCCAACCAAATGGAAATACCTCATTCAAATTTCCATGTCAATTCAGATTGGTTGTATCAAGTTGTCAATGAATGATATCACAGTATAAATCAATTTAATTTATTACATAATTCTAAGTATTTATTTCCATGTCTTAGTTAGGGTTTCTATTGCTGTGATAAAATACTATGACGAAAAGGCATACTTGGCTTGCATTTCCATTATTGTAAGAATTTGGGACAAGAACTCAAACAGGGTAAGAATAGCAGCAGCTGATGCAGAGGCCATGCAGGGGTGTTTACTGGGCTGCTCCTTACAGCTTGCTTAGCTTGATTTCTTATAGAGCCCAGAACTGAAACAATCCACAATGTACTGTGCCCTCTACCATAGATCACTAATTGAGAAAATTCTTTGCAGCTGGATCCCATAGAGGCATTTTCTCTACCAAGGCTCTGTCCTCTCTGGTGACTAACTTGTGTCAAGTTGACATACAAAACCAGCCAGTACAATGTGTTCTGCAGTTATAAATACACCTTTACCTGGGTTTTGATAATGATAGCATTTTCAAAATAATTACATCTCCTCATTTTATTTATTTTTTCAGCAACCATTAGACAATGATATTGACCTATTTCAGTAGAACAAATACATTCTTAGCTGGTACAAAATATTAAGGACAATAAAGTAGTCAAATATAATCATCATATTATATGAGATTTTTGAAATTTACTAGCTATGCTCTTGTATATACTCACTTTATGATTTTTAAATGCTCTTATTAAATTATATAGTTAATTAAACCATGAATCTAAAAAAGGAAGGAACTCTATTCTATTGTATCCCAGTTTTTTTCTGAAAGCATTCTAAGACTCATTGTTAGCATTCTGCTCTAAGAAACATTTTCTTATCTATCCACATCATATCTAATTCCAACCATAAGTTACTGCTGATATTGCTATATGATGTATTTATATTTTTTCAAAATGTTGCTGTTTAAATGTTTCTGTTTTAAAGCACACCCTCATGAATGCTTTTGTCCAAACCAACCTCAGTTCATTAATCTTATCACCTCACATGGTCCGTCCTGTCAATTATCTGTTATCAAGGAGAAGTTAAGTGACCCAAATCATAATAATCATAACCAGATTTCTTTTGGTTTACTTCTATTGTGTGATAAAGTGATATAACTTTGACTACTAATGAACCTACCTCTTGTGGTAGACTCTTCTCACATTTCATATTTTAGTTGATTTTATCACTTAAAGATATTATCACTTGTGGGATTCTTGTGAAACCACAGAAAGGATTTTCCAAATTACCTGTAGATTCTATTAAAATATTCATCTCTATTCCATCTCTATATCTGTGATTTTCTTCATGTACTTCTCCAACCTACTGTGAGGAGTCCAGGCCTAGAAACCAGGGGAAGAGAAATACTCTTCTCTCCCATTTAGTCAAACATTGCAGAGATCTTTAGAAAATATCAACAATGACAATTGAATTAGTCTATGTGTACAGTTACAAACAATTCTTGAGAGGAGTGTAGTTATAAAGTGTGGAAAATTATTTTATCGCATGCCTACAGATTAGTGACTCCCAGAGTAACAGGTCAGTTACATTCTTTTCTGGAGGCTACAAAATTCATGATCTCTCAAGGTACTAAGGCAGAGGCAATAGACTCTTTCAAACAAGGTCTTTCAGAGGGCATCATACCCTATCCACAAGGGTTTTGTTATCCTCAAAGCTTCAATTTTGTATATTTAACCCATGAGCCACTATTTAATTTTGGAAGGACTTTTAATATTAGAGGCAATTAAGGTGATAAATACTCCTGTTTCTATTTTACTTAATTTGATGAGTGAGGCTCTTGTTCATAAATGCTTATGTTAATGGAAATGTGCTGATAATGCCATTAAAGATTTAATAAGATACTTTCTTTTTTAATGTTTATTACATTGTAACAACAGATACAATACAGATAAAATAATTACTAAGGTTTGCAGTTATTTTAAGAAAACAATAAGTTCTAAGAATGAAGTTGAAGTGCTTTACTAGATTTGGGTTCTAATATTATTTGTCTTCTCCAGACTTCTTCAGACCCAGGTCAGTCTTGATGGCTCTCACCAATTCCAACAAACTTTCCTGATACTTTATTTGCTTAATATTTCCCCTTCCATATCTACTTGTTCCTCACAAACTCACTGGCTTAGACTTTCATTTCCTTCAGCTCTCTGCTAGTTACCTTAAACGTAGGCCTTCTCTGAAAGCAGGACACCAAATCATAGGCCCCATCGCACACTCAGAAACACATAGGCCAAAGCACATGTTTTGGAGAAATAAATGGTGTTTAAGTTATCTTCTTGCTTTTCTGCTCTCCCGTTCTTTTGTGTACATATATATTTGATGAATGTTTGTTGTTTTAACTCCTGTCTTAGTGCTAAGGACAGTATAAGGCACAGAGTACATATTTCACACGATTTTTTTTTTTATTAACTTGAGTATTTCTTATTTACATTTCGAGTGTTATTCCCTTTCCCGGTTTCCGGGCAAACATCCCCCTAACCCCTCCCCCTCCCCTTCTTTATGGGTGTTCCCCTCCCCATCCTCCCCCATTACTGCCCTCCCCCCAACAACACGTTCACTGGGGGTTCAGTCTTGGCAGGACCAAGGGCTTCCCCTTCCACTAGTGCTCTTACTAGACTATTCATTTGCTACCTATGAGGTCAGAGTCCAGGGTCAGTCCATGTATAGTCTTTAGGTAGTGGCTTAGTCCCTGGAAGCTCTGGTTGCTTGGCATTGTTGTACATATGGGGTCTCGAGCCCTTCAAGCTCTTCCAGTTCTTTCTCTGATTCCTTCAGCAGGGGTCCTATTCTCAGTTCAGTGGTTTGCTGCTGGCATTCGCCTCTGTATTTGCTGTATTCTGGCTGTGTCTCTCAGGGAGAGCTACATCTGGCTCCTGTCGGCCTGCACTTCTTTGCTTCATCCATCTTGTCTAATTGGGTGGCTGTATATGTATGGGCCACATGTTTCACACGCAATTTTTAAATGAAGAAGTAATTTACAGTGGTGTGGCTGAAGTCAAGATGGCAAGCCAATGCTCCCAAGAACAGAGGAAGTGAAGACCCAGTTCCCAGGGTGTGAGGAGCTAAGAGGACAAGAGATCATCAAAGAAACAAAAAATAGAATAAAAGGAAACCAGAGTGACAATATTTTTATTAATCATTTTATTTGTTTACATTTCAGATGTTATCCCCCTCCATGTCTCGTCTTCGTGAATTCCCTACTTAGTCTCCATCTCCTTTGCCTCTAAGAGGGTGCTCTGCCAGCCACCCACTCCCACCTCATCCCTCTAGCATCCTCCTTAGCAGGGGCATCAAGCCTCTACAGGACCAAGTGCCTCCCCTGAGACCAGATGAGGCAGTCTTCTGCTACATATGTAGCAGCAGTCATGGACCAGTCCATGTATACTCTTTGGTTGGTGGTTTTGTCTTTGGGGGCCCTGAGGGGTCCAGTCAACTGACACTGTTGTTCTTCCTATGGGGTTACATCCCCTTTAGTTCTTTTAGCCAACCCTAACTGTTCTACTGGGATCCAAGGGTTCAGCCCAGTGGTTGGCGGTCAGTATCTGTATCTATCTTAGTCTGGTACTGGCAGAGCACCTCAGAGGTCAAACGTGTGCTTCTGTCTGTAATCACAGCCTAGCGTCAGCAATAGTGTTGGGGTTTGGTGTCTGTGGATGGAATGGATCCCATGGTGGGGTGGTCTCTGGATGACCTTTTCTTCTGCCTCTGCTCCATTTTTGTTCTAGCATTTCCTTTAGACAAGGACAATTCTGGGTTAAAAATTTTAGATGAATGGATTGCCCCATTCCACCATTGGGAGCCATGTCTATCTACTAGAGTTAGTCTCTTAAGGTTTTATCTCCCTGTTGTCAGGTATTTCACATTGGGTATTGGGAGCCTCTTCAATTCCTGGCATCTGGGACTTTCTAGTGGTTCTCCAAGTTCCTCCCATGCACTCCATTGCTACTTATTTCTGTTCATTCTCCTGGCCCTCTGGAATTCCCTCCTGTCTCTTCCCATACCGGTCCTGCCCTGCCTTTGTAAACTTTCCCTCTCCTCTCCCACCTAGACCCCTGCCTCCCTCTGCCTCCTGTGATTGTGATTATTTTGTTCCCCCTTCTAAGTTGGTTTGAAGCATCCACACTTTGGCTTTCTTTGTTGTTGAGTTTCATATGGTCTTTGAGTTTTATCATGGGTATTCTGAGCTTTTGGGCTACTATCCACTTACCAGTGAGCACATATTAGTGAGTGTGTCCTTTTGGGTCTAGCTTGCTTCACTCAGGATGATATTTTCTAGTTCTGTCCATGTGTCTACAAAGTTTGTGAAGTCATTGTTTTTAATAGCTGAATAGTATTCCATTGTGTTCATGTACCACATTTTCTGTAGCCATTCTTCCATTGAGGGACATCTGGGCCATTTCTAGCTTCTCACTATTATAAATCAGGCTTATATAGACATAGCGGAGTGTGTGTCCTTATTACATCTTTTGGGGATGTGCCCAGTAGTGGTGTAGCTGGGTCCTCAGGTAGTACTATATCCAATTTTGGGACCACCAGACTGACTTCCAGAGTGATTGTATCAGCTTGCAATTTCACCAACAATGGAGGGGTGTTCCTTCTTTCTCCACATCCTCACCAGCATCTGTTGTTGCCTGAGTTTTTGATCTTAAACATTCTGACTGGTGGAATCTCAGGTTCATTTTGATTTACCTTTCTCTGACAACTAAAATGTTGCACATTTCTTTAGGTGTGTCTTGGCTATTTGAGATTCCTCAGTGGAGAATTCTTTATTTAGCTCTGGACTCCATTTTTTAATTAGGTTATTTGGTTTTCTGGAGTGTAACTTCTTGAGTTCTTTGTATATTTTGGCTATTAATCCTCTATGAGATGTAGGGTTGATAAAACTCTTTTCCCAATCTCTAGGTTGTGGTTTTGTCCTATTTAGAGTATCCTTTGCCATACAAAAACTTTTCAGTTTCATGAGGTCCCATTTGTCAATTGTTGATCTTAGAGCCTGAGCCACTGGTGTTTGAGAAAGAATTTCTTAGAGTTGAGATTTTGCCAAAAGACTTTTGTTTTAGAAAGAAAATGTCAATCTTATTACAGAAAATAAGGTAGAAAAATAGAAATAAAAATGTTAAAGGACAAAGATTCATTCTGATAATTTGAAGAATTCTAAAAGCAAACATGAGACAAGACTTAAAAGACATGGAAATATTTAGCAAGGACATGTTGAATGGGTCTGTACTTGAAGCATTTACCACAAGGCTCCTGGTGGAGTTCTCCAGGAAAACCCTGTACTGGGAAACAGGACAAACTAAACGGAGAGGGAACATGCTCCTGTCTTAGAGTTTCAGATCCCTTTCCTGGCTCTTTGTAGCCTTTCCAGGAGCCAATCAGGAACATAAAATGTATGGTGAGTTTGCCTTTTCTATGCTGCAAGAGAAGAGAGAGAGAACTTACTGTGTGGGTCAGGAAGCCCAGTCTCACCAGATGCCTATTCTGATGGTTGCAGTGTGATAGACTTCTATGCTCCCTGGGTTGCAGGAAATAACTTTGTTCTGTTAAAAGGGCCCTGTCAATGAGTTGGTACAAATCAGTGGACTAAGGGAGCAGCACTCTAAGGGGAGGTTCTTTCTTTGTATTCTGGAGACATCAAGAATCAAACGATAAACATGCATAAACATAGTTGTTCAAGCACTTAGGTAAAAAACAAAAGCCCAAATGTCTAAATGTTCATAACACTCACCTTGTCATATTAAGACATTGATAACAGAACTGGTAAACCTTGTTTAATATGATGTTTTAATATGATGCTGATTGTTTAATAAGAATAACACCTGTCTTAGGTTCCCCCTCTTTATTTCCTTCTGCTAGTAATCATTATAACAAACGTCTCTATGGTGTGCTTTAAAAATCTTGTAAATCTTATAAATCTATTACAAATAATTTATTAGAGTCTGAATTTATTTAATGAAAGAATTCACTCATATCTAGATAGACATTATTGAAAATAAATGTTTGGAAAGATTATGACACCCAAGTAAAAAAATATGTGTGTATACTATGTGACCACATACTAGACATTGGAAGAAATATCCATAATATAAAAGATAGGAAACAAATTACTCTGAGGTCAAAATTACATAGTAACATATTTCATGATTCTCGCCTGAAGGCCATGTTATTGTGCTAAGGTTTCAGAACAAATGGATACTGGAATGGAAATTTAAATATAACCAAATAATTATAACAACACGTGTCCATTTTCTCTAGAAGATTTGTAGCAATCATAGAAGAGACAGATGAGACAGAGGAATATAGAAAAGAAGTGATCTGTTAAAGGCAATCTGAAAATATCAGTGCTTGAATATGTAATTAGAAAATATTTAATAAGGTAGTTATCAATGGAAAATATCACCTTTACAGCAATACAGGGGATATTAATAACTGGAATATGGTTCTCAGAAAGTACAAAGAAAAACCTGTGGAGAGACTAGCCACATTAAAACAGAACCACTAAAAATAAAAATCATGAAATGAGAAAGTCTACTGAAAAATAATTAAAATATTATGAAGAATAAGATGAACTTCCAATCTCAAAATAAGTGAATAAGTTTATAGATAGAAATACACACGACAGTACACGAAAATCAAATGAATTGATGTGTATTGAAGAAACTGAGTGGCAAGAGAATGGGTAGACACTGCCTTCCTGTGAGAGTATAATGAGAGGTCTTGCAGGGACAGAAAACAAAGGGCTTTAGTTCAGTTTTGTACAGAGCAAGAGATTAAGTCTTATTTCCGGTCTGATACCTGTTGCTATCCAGTTTTCTAAGCACAGTTTGTTGATACTGTCTCATCTCTAGTGTATATTTTTGGCATCTTTGTCAAAATTCAGGCAGCTGTAATCTTGTGATTCACACCTAAAATCTCTATTCCAGTCCACTGTTTGCACGTCTGTGTCTGTGTCTCTGCCAGCAGCACACTGGCTTTATTACTATTGCTCGGGGAAAGTGGGTGTGGCCACAGCTGCAGTATTCTGTTTCGCTTAGGATTGCTTGGGTTTGTCTTTCTCACTGGTGATTCTATCTAACATTTCAGAGTGCTTTTGGTCTGTGAAGGATGGCTGGGGAGTTTGTATCTCATCGAATGAGTGTATTGCTTCTGGTAGGATGGGTATTTTCAGATTATAACTTATGAGTATGAGACGTTTTCCTTTCTCTTTGTGTCTCCTTCAATCCCTTGGCTAATTGTCTGAAAGATTTTGTCTTTTTTAGTTAGGTATAACCTCCGGTCAGTAATAATACCAATACTAATGACAATAATAATAATAATAATAATAATAATAATAATAATAATAACAACAACAACAACAGTAAAATGGTTATTGTTCTGTGTGACTATTGTGAATGGGTCCTTCTCAGTCTGTTTGTCACTGGTCTATGTGTTTATTTTGCATTCCGTCATGTTTTAAAATCTCTGTATGAGCTGTGAGAGCTTTTTTTTTGGCTGGAATCCTGCTCTCTCATGCATAAAATTACACAATAAGGATATTTTCTTTACTTCTTTTTCTATCTTTATCCCTTTTATTCCATTTTCTTATTGCTGTCTAAGACTTCAAGCACTCTACTGAATAGGAGTGGATTTTGTAAATATCCTTGTTTTGTAACTGCTCTGAGGGGGAGTTAAGACCATTGATATTCAAAAGTCATTATTGAGAAATATGTATTAATTCATGCCATTTTGTTATTTTTATGGTACTTTTTTTTCCTTGTCCTTCTTTGCCTAGCCAGTGACCCAATACTAGTTATTTTTTTTCTGTAGACTTTTGGATTCACTTATACTTTCTTGACATTGAGTTATTTTTCTGTAGGACTGATTGGTGGTCATAAATTCATATAGCTTTATTTTATCATCATAAGATTCTTTATTCTTTAGTTATGACAGATTGCTTTGGTGGATATAGTGTCCTGTGTTGCTATTTGTGCTCTTTCAGAACTTAGGCAACATCAGTCAAGCCCTTATAACTTTAAAGTCGCCACTGAAAACTCAGCTATCTTTTTATGTGATCTTTCTCCCTGAAGTTGTGGTCTGTTTACTTTGTTCTATGCATTTAGTGATTTGACTATTATATGACACAGGGAACCACTTTTTTGGTCCCGCCTATGTTTCTTCTGTGTGGGTAGGCAACACTTTCTCTAGATTTAGGAAACACTTTTCTCTAATTTTATTGAAACTATTTTCTATGCCTTTGACCCTAAATTTTCCTACTTCTTTGCCTTTTTAGGTTCTATCATTACATGGGGGTCACAAAGATCCTGTATATTCCATTCATTTTCAAAATTTATTATTTTCTTTGATTGAATGATCCAATTCTTCTACATCGAAGCCAATGCCTGATAGTCTTACAATTGATTCATTTTATTGGTTAGGTTTTCTATTGAGTCTTTACTACACGTGCTGAGTTTCTCATTATGATTTGAGTGTTCCTAAGTATTTCTATTTCGTGCTAGTTGTCTTTAAGTTTTCCATTATTAAATAACCTGTTCGTTTATGTTTTTAGTGGTCTTCACTTGAGTATTTATTTCCTCCTTTGAATCCCTTGGAAAGATACATACTGTTATTTTAAAATCATGATCTTGAATGTTTTTATTTAATTTGACCTCACCAGACATCATTGCTATGCATTTAGTACTTTTTCCAAGAAGATTCGCTGTTTTGAGTTTTCATGATGTCTGTATTTCTATGATGGAACTTGGGCACCTAGAACTAGATCACTGGATGTGTACTTTGGTGTTGGTATCTGCCCCTGCCTTGCTGAGTTGGCATTTACATATCTATTTACTCTTCACTGAGGCTGGCTGGCTTTGGTTCAGCTGGATAATGATGAGGATCAGTCTTGTGTCACTCACTGGTGGTTAGTGTTTGAGGTAATACTGGTGGTCCTGATTCAGCTATGATAAAATTCTTTTGATTTCAAGAGCAGTCAGGCTAAACTATAAGCAGGCTTTCACTGTAGTTCCTCAGAATTTGAGGAGACCATACTGAGGAGAAGACGAGATGAGTGCCATAAGTGGGTGACACAGACACTCAGGCAGAGTGTCCTCATATAATGACATTGGTGTCTCAAAGGAAAAAAGAAGTGAGGACTACCCATACAATGAGAAAGTGCTAAGCTTACATCCTCAGTTGTAGGTGTTTGGATCTCAGAAGGAAGGTCAGTGTTGGCATACCTGTTGAGAGAATAATAGACTCAGTACATGGCTTCAGATAGAAGAATTATTCTACCATGGAGAGGACAAGGAAGGACCTATGTGATAAGCAGGAACTTGGAGAAGGTCTTTTGATTGGAGAAATGTTAATTTATGTTAGATAAAAACAACTGGTGAGAATTTCATGATAAATTAAATGTATCAAAATTTTTCATAGCTTAAGAATGGAAGTCAAGCACTACTATTTTAAACGTTGAAGTTATATTCATGCAAATATACCTGATATAAACTCATGTAATTTAATCATATATATATTTCTATTTACTTTAGACTCTGAAATTATTTTATGAAATACATTCTATGGAGGAAAATGTAAAGTAGGTCAAAGCTAAGCTCATAGAATAATGTAGTAAAAAGATATAATTTTTCAAAGATGATATTTATACATCCTGGAGCACACTTTTAAATTTCCGCAGCAACTGGGGACTTTCAGGCATGTAGACCATTGACTAGTACCCACACTGAGTTCTGGGAAATAACAAATATAACATTTGACTGGAAGCATCTGGATCAAACATTTGCTTCAGGTCTAGCACTGCCAGCCGAACTTGCTAAGACTTTCTATAACCTTTATTCCCTTGCAGAGATTCATTAAAAGAACATTGTAAAAACTGTTGCCTACAACCAAGGATGGAAACACCATGGAATATTAAATTATATAATAATATAATTTGAGTTTCTCTAAGAACATAGATGAATTAATTATTTCTAGTGAATTATATAGCCCATCTCTTGGTGTTGGCAAACCCAGAAGTCTTTGCTTCACGTAACTGGCAAGGGAAACAACTTCAGAGTATTTATTGATTTTGAAGAATAATAGAGGAAAGTGTTAGCTATTTTGAAGCTGAAAGAATGGTTTTCTTATTTTGGATGAATCTTTTTCTTTCTCATATTAATGACAAATTTGTAAGAAATGACATCAACAAATACCTATGTGATTTTACCTAGGTATATTGAACAGGGAAAATAGCTCAACAGGTAATTTCTCTATAATTTTTTTTTAATTTAAATGTGTCTAAAACTAAGAAATCAGAAATGACTGTAGATGAAGGAAAACAGTCACATGTAGCACGAGCTACTCCATCGCAAATGATAAGTGTTATTCTGGGCACACAGCCTTCGTTGCCATCTCTGGTTAATATCCACACTTGGTAAAGGCTTGATTTTTCGACTTGACTCTTTGTTACCAACTATGACAGTAATAGGATTTAATTTCTCCTCACAATTCTTATAGACATATTTCTGGGCCAACTGAGAAAGTCTTGTGCGACTGGGGGAGTTAATTAGGGTTGGCAAACTTTTCACCGAGGCATTGCAAATTAGTTGCTTCAACTATTTCATATTTCAAAGTAGGATCTAATTTTAATACAAAATTAAACTACAGGAACATTTTCAATGTCATTTGCAGGGCTGTGCACACTGCCGCTACCCAACTCGGTGAAAGCAACCTGTTGTGAGTGGTCTTGAGGGAACCACTTCTATCAAATACGATTTCTGCTTTTAACAATGATACTCATCTCACGTATGCAAAACAGGCATGAACTATGTGGGGCTGGTGATATGTATATTGTTTATGATGCTCTGACTCCTCAGGCCTTTATTTCGAGTGGGAATCACTCATAGCCCCTCGTTTGTCACTGTCAGGGGGCAGACCTCGGAGCAGTCTTGGGACAGCTGGAGTGACAGAGAGCTGTTACAACTGCAGGTGCTACAAGTGCTGTTTCTGAATGTCCCCTGGCCATTAACTCAACTTTCCTGAAAAAGTCTCATTAAGAGAGATGGACAGAGTGAAAACTGGTAGAAATCTCTGGTGGAACACTTCTGGCCAGGCAGATTTGGTTAGGAAGAAGCGGACTGACAGAAAAAGTGTGCACAAAGTTGGTAAAAGTTTTTGGATGAAGGTTTACCTTTCCTGATGATTTTATGATTTCCTGTGGTACACGGTGACTTCAAATGTGAATAGCATATCTGACAATATGAGATACGATACTCAAAGATATTACCTCGCTCTTTAAACGATTTTAATATTATTGTATCATTAATTATTATATAGATTTTTGCATCTATCCAGTTTATATATATTCTGCTGTTAATTTCCCAATATGAATACATTCCTGAAACATCTTTGTCTTTACAATTTTTAAAAGATAATGCGTAGGATTATGTATCTATGCTAGTCAGTGTCGTGTGTAATCCTTTGTGAGCTACCTCTTAAGTTTTATTGCATAGCTTATTATTTTTAAAATGAAAATTAAAAACAATAAAACCAAAATGGTAATACAAACCTGAAAACATGTATATGATAGTTATAGGTTCATTCAAATTTTTAATTCTTACTTGGTCTTTTTCTTTTGCCATTTCCCTGAAAGCATATGGCAATTAGCGTATTTAGTCGCTAAAGTATCCAAGTGAGCAGTCTGATTGCACAATACTAGGTTCCCCAAATGTTCTGTGTCAATGCCATTTCCATTAAGAAAGTACAGTCGTATATGTTCTTATCCTACAATACATTTCATCCCCATAATTATAGGGCAAACTGGCTGATTTCCAGAAGTGGATGGTGGGTCTAAAATGTGTCACAAAGTCTTTACAATTGAGCCTTACCAAGCTGTTTGAATTGAGGGAAACCACACTTCTAGAGCAGCTCTACTGCTAAGAATAAAGCATCATTTTATGAGTACATCCTCATACTTTCTGTGATGTAGAATTAGGTTTAGGCTATACTGCATATTTCCCATTACACTAACCCCACCCTATGCTAGCTCATCAGCACCTTGCACATGACTCCTTTTAACACTGTCTTAAACAGTTCTTCCTCTATTCCTACTCTAAACCAATCAATTACCAATATTACAAGAAGAGGTAATGTTTGCCCGGAAACCGGGAAAGGGAATAACATTCGAAATGTAAATAAGAAATACTCAAGTTAATAAAAAAAAAAAGTGAAAGTCTTTGACATCATTTCTTTACTTAAATTCCTGAAAATTCCATTGTTCTTGGAATTAACTCTAACCTCAAAATTTCATATCACAAAAAGATACATTATACTCTATCTTCTACCTTTCATATTGCCTCCCCTCAGTGATCTTACACATACCTGGCCTCAATGGTATTCCCTGTCTCTTAAGCATCTTTTCATCCTATCTACTTTCAACCTTTAGGTCTTTTCTAGCCCTTCCAACTGTTAGTATAGATTTCTTACTATTTGCTGTCGAAACATCAGCCTATGTG
Source organism: Rattus rattus (assembly GCF_011064425.1). NCBI lineage: Eukaryota > Metazoa > Chordata > Mammalia > Rodentia > Muridae > Rattus > Rattus rattus. The sequence continues at coordinate 84,666,185 of NC_046164.1, read as the reverse complement.
CTGTCTGCATTGTGATAATGTTATGCTTGCCCAAATGTGCCTCTGTGATTGATGCCTTTGCAAAAATTAGAGTAGGCTTTGGAATTAAGTAGAAGGTATTTCAAAGTTCAATACATTTTCAAAGTATTATGGGGAGTTATAAGCTATCCAGATAAACTAGATATTAAATACGTAATAGAAATAAAATAATTAAATAATGGATGGAATAAACAGATTTAGCGAACAGAATAAGATTTTGAAAAAAAATTATAGATATAAATGCAAATAAATAAGATACTGTTTGATGTTACAATAGAATAATCAGCTGGTAAAGTATGACATTATTTTATAAAACCTGATACACAAAAACTAGCAAGTTTGTTATAAAATGGCAATATTTACAACTGAAGATTTGTGTCATTATTGGATAGTCAATATATTTTACTTAGAGAAATTCACCAAGGGGTGTGTGTGCGAGTGTGTGTGTGTGTGTGTGTGTGTGTGTGTGTGTGGTATGTGTGTGTGTGTGTTTGCATGCATGAACACCTATATGAGTGTACACAAGCATGATTATAACAAAACTTCATAAATAAAGTTCAAAACCTGAACATAATAGGTAGAAGTAATTAAGATGCATGGCAAGTGCTATGTTCCTTTGCTATAATAGTCAATCTTTCTTCTGGTCATTCAGTCTACTTATACAACATAAAACAAAAGGCCCATGGCAATCAATTATCAGAAGGGGAAATGAGAACATTTAGTTAATGTGTACACAGGATCTGAGGAATATAATTTGAAATCCAATTAGATCTCATCTGTTTCAAACTGATGCTGGTTAAATTAAGCATTATCAAAAATGATGTGAGAGAAAAGCATATGAATCTCTAGTTGAGAGTATAGGTTGGAACCAATTTTATGAAGAGGAATTTAGTGAGACACATTCTCTTTAGTACAGTGATTCCAATTTTATTTATTTACATTAATAAATCTCAAGAAATTGGGATTTGATAAGAATCAACTAATGTCTTAAATAAAGACACTCTGGCATTTTATTTATATTTTTAAATAAAAATATCAAACAGGTGCATGGGAAATATAGTAATTAAAGAAATAAAACTTGCATTTATATTATGTATACATAAATTATATATAAATGAAATAATAAAACACAAATCAGTAAAAATGATCACATATTCTGGAAGCCTTTCTAGAACTTATCTTTTTTGAGAAGAATGTTTAGGAATTAAAATTTATCTTTCCCTGAAAGTGTTTCTAGGGCTGAGGTATCTTCTTAGTCTTTAGCCTAGGTTTTCTGTTCTATTATATACACGATCTCTAGATTTTTCAGCCTACAGTAGATTTAAGAATTTAAAGACCATAAATCAAGGACTTGGGTCATTTATATTTTACATTATGCTCTTAAAAGTTCTCCTCACTGCTTTTTTATTAGGGAATTTCTCAAGATTTTAGATACTGAGAAAGCATTGTAGGGAAAAGGGTTCCATTACTTAGCATGGCAAAACATTATTAAATTATCTGGCCATCAAAAACCCATGATTGGGCAGGTCATAGCGCCAAGGGGAGAGTCTATTACCATTACTCTACTAAATGGACATAGCATTAAACTGTGCCCTAAGTTCAAATCTTTATATGCATAAATTAGTTTAGCTCTTGGCCCTCATCACAGAAACTTCTTTGTATGGTAAGAGGTGAGTAATAATGAGGCTCACATAGGGTCACTGAATGGAGAATGAGAGGTTGTGCAGTTTTCAGTTCTACATAGGACATCTATATCGTAGGTCCTCCCCTAAAGGTGCTCATATGATCTTGGGGGAGAGGTAGGAAGATTTTAAAAATCAGAAGTAGTGTAGGACTGATGTGAAATGCTGTTTGAATGGCTATGATAGGGATGTTGATCTAACCCTCCCCTACTTATTAACTGATAAGCTCTAACTGATAAGAGCTCCCAGGAGCTGTGTCTATGTGCACAAGCCCTGTCAAGATCAGAGCAGCCAAAATCCCAGCCTGGATCCAGAATGGGCTCATGAATACTAACCTTGGAGTATATGAAAAGTAAGGAGTAGAGGAGGATTAGACTTTTAAAAAAAGCATTAGATACATATAAAAATTTCTCAAACAATATATCTAAAGTAAATTACAGCAAAATCATGATCATAAAAGAGCAAATAGCAAATTTCTAAGCTGGGTTTTAATTCAAACACTCATCCCTAACAAGCCTTCCATCAAAGTTAAGTCTTCATCATGGATGCTAAAATCTTGGGTTCAGACTAAATGGCTTTCACATTGCCCTATGGTTCCTAGATTGAGAGTCTGGTACAGGCTTTTATTAAGGCTGTAATGCTAGAACAGGAATGGGAGTTTACAAAAACAAGATGAGCAGTTTCGTGAGATAAATTTAAGGGTTAAACAAATATGGGTGTCGAAAAGATGGTTCAGTGGTTAAGATCACTGGCCGCTCTCCCAGAGGACTTGTATTTGATGACCAGCACGGACATGGTGGCTCACAGCCATCTTTAACTCCAGCACTAGGGGATTCATTGTTCTCTTCTGGCCTCCTTGTGGTACATAGATATACTTGCAGACCAAGCATCCACACAAATAAATAAATTAATATATATGACTCTAATGTACAATTAATATTTAGCATATTTAATTGAAAATGGAAATATATATGAATGATATTCACACTCATTTCCATATCTATTGGGTATGGCCAAAGCTGCTTATTCTGAATCTTCTTGCCACGAATGATTTTGTTAAGTGTATGGAAATATAATAGATTCTCTGGACCAACACTTGGTAATTACATTCATTCATATATTTTGAAATACTTCATAAGCATTTCCTACCATAAAGCCACTATTCAAGTCACTTAGAGGATGGGGATGTCAACAAGAATCAAGAAGACCTAACTTTGTGAAGTTTTAATCACACTGTCCTGTTTTTCAGTGATTTGTAACCAAAGTGAACGGATATTTCTTATTAGAAAATCCCGGCCACAGTTAGAAAACAATTGTAGAACTTTAGCTATGAATTTATTAGCTATGTGGGCACGATCAGGGTTAAGTGTTTACAGGATCTCCTGAAGGACCTGCTCGGTTTTACAAAACCGCAGGATTGACTCTTCATCTTCCTGTGTGTTTGCATTGATGTTGAGTGGACAAGGACCAGTACTAGAAGGGTTTACCAGTGTAGACGCACGATTCAGATGATCGCTGCTAATTCAGATGTCTTGAGTAAGACATGGCTGAGGGAAACACTTATTCTATTAAGTCTTGGCCGATTGTATAACATTTGTTTGAACATCCTGGATATTTTAGTATATGATTTGATTTTATCCATCAGTAGAGAGAAGATAGATTCTGAGGTACCTGAATTGTGGCTGTTCTTACATCTCATGAAGAGGGAACAATAACTATTTAAAGCACACATAGACTTTATCTCTTGAACCCCAGGAACTATGCTGCAGAAAAGGAACCAAAATGTGCAGCTACTACTCTTTTGGGCGAAGGAATTAGACCTGTTGCTAAGGTATTTTTAAACACAAATGGCACTACTGCAAAGCTTTACAGAAATACAGTATGTCTCTATAATGACTGTAAAATAAAACGCTTAGAACACAGCTTACTAGCTGCATCCTATGTGTGCACTCAAGAATGCAGAAGCTGACATGATGGCATGAGAGGGAACAGACCTTAATTGAATATCCTCCTGAAAATATGAGCACCAATTACAAATTATATATACATATATATAAATATATATGTGTGTGTAATAAATCTGTTAACGAAAAATAAAGAATAATCATACAAGCATATTTTCTCTCTGTAGTTCTGTTTCCTATTCAACTATAAGCATCCACATTATAAATATATATATATATATTAAAATATAGCATAGGTATATTGATGAATGTTGATTTTTGGTGTCCTGAAGAATACTTACTAAATACATGTAAACACAAGTGTAAGATCGAACTCCATTCTTCAGATTTCACATTGCTGATGATGCCCTGTGTTCTATTCCTTCTGTCTTATTAAACCACTGACATTGCAGCTTACATATTTTTTCATTTTTTAATTGGTTAATTTATTTACATTTCAAATGTTATCCCTCTTCCCAGTTTCCCCTCCACAAGTCCCCTATCCCTTCCCCCTAGCTCCTACCTCTATGAGGGTCTTCCCTACCCGCTCACCCATTCCTGCCTTAGCACCCTAGCATTCCCCTACCCCGGGTCATTGAGCCTCTACAGGACCAATAGGATCCCCTCCCAGTGATGACCGCTAAGGCGAGCCTCTGCTACATATGCAGCTGGAGCCATGGGTTCACCGATGTGTACTCTTTGGTTGGTAGTTTACTCTCTGGAAGCTTTGGGATGTCTGGTTGGTTGATATTATTGTTCTTCCTATGGGGTTGCAAACCCCTTCCGCTCCTAAAGTCCTTGCCCTACCTTCTCCATTGGGATCTCCGCACTCAGTCCGATGTTTGGCTGTGTACATCAGCATCTGTATTGATCAGGCTCCAGCAGGGCTTCTCAAAGGACAGCTATACCAGGATCCTGTCAATAAGCACTTCTGGGTATCAGCAATAGTGTCTGGGTTTGGGGTCTGCATATGGGATGGATCCCTAGGCTTACATATTTAGGTACCTGTCTTTTCAGTCTTCTATTAATATTTAGAGTTTATGTACTGCAAGTGTCTTTGTTCTCAGATATTATCCTAGAATCTAAAGTACTGACTTGGTAGGAGCTCAATGAATATTCATGAACCCTGTGATGGAATTATAAAATAAATTACGTATTTTTCCATTTTGTGTAGATCATGTTGGAGAGTATGAGGATATCAGACTGTAATAAGAAATCTTTTTTGGTGAACAAACCTATGAAAAGAACAGGATGTATTGAGGGCTAATCTCAATATTGATACTGGAAAGAAATGGAACAACACAAGCAGAACAGCCCTATTTGGTGCACAAACATTTAGCTTTATTTTCTCCCTTTTGTAATTTTCCCCTGAAATGTTCCTGTGAAATAAATGGAAAAAGTAATCGGTGAATTATTTATAGGAAAGTTATTCTTTTGGTGGCTGAAGAAGTTTAGGGAAGAGCATGTGCCTAACAAGAACAGTGGAGCTCAATTTTCTAAGAGAAAGCTCCAATCAAGCAAGTTTGACCTAATTATCGTGAATTGGTGGCATTGATACTCCATCAGTCTATTAGTGAGGGTGCACGATCTGATTGCATCACAATCAATTGTGTGATAATGAACAGAGGAGGGTTAGATGGAAGTTTGTGAAGTTATGCTGAATACCAAATTAAAAAAAAAAAGAGGAAAGTAGTAAAAACAACCTATTTTCTAATGTTTCTTTAAAAAAGACCATTAAAATAGTATTTGGGGTTGGGGAAATATAAACAAGTTTGAAATCAGTATTTAATTAGATTTTTTGAAGAAAGAATTATCTCAACTGATGAATCAATTATAGTTTATTGAGCATTGTCTAGCATAGGTCAAAGTTTATTTCATACTAGGTAGGAATAATGTAGTATCACTGATCAGGGCTCACGAATTAGATTGTGTTACAAATCACTTGATGATTATTTTCATTCTGAATTTCTATTGCTATTACATATATATATATATATGTAGGTTAATACACACATGCATATAATTAAATAAATCCACTTATAATTATTCATGTTCTAATAAATGTAGTTTCTTTTTCCTTTAAAGCAATCTTATTTGTAATCGTTTTCTTTTAAATATGTTCCTAGGTCAACAAACCTTTAATAATGACAGTGAGTTCTCTACCAAATTTCTACTGATTATTGCTATTAACCTCCCCATGCTTATTAAAGATAACCCTCTAAACTGCTTCCTCAAATTTATTTAATTTTTCATATCATTTTTAAAAAATCAATTTATTTTTAATGAAACATTTGTTTCCCTAACTAGAATAAAAAAGATAAATTAGCAAAGATAAAGGTTTTGGTTTATGGGCGCATTATCTAATCACCTTTGTACATTCTTAGCTAAGTTAGGAAAGGTACCTCTGTGTCTGCCAAAGCCACAAACCAGTATAAATGTCACCATACTTTCACACAGTTTCAATTTTCCTCATGAAGATTCCATGATTTGATTGGCACTTAAGCCTGATTTTCCAGGAGTGATAATGAGTTTAATAACTAGGAACTCAAGAGAAAAGACATGGACAATGGTGGACAAATCAAATCAAATTAGTGCCCAAACCTTGCTCGAATACCTCCCATACTAAGTCTAAAAAGGAGAAATCATGCCTTAACGGTTCAAGTGGTTTATTCATTCATTGTCTTAAATGTTCATTTGGTACTTATTAAATGTGGGATACAGAGACAATTTTTGTCATGTTATTTCATTCCCAACTATTTAGACTTGTCTATTGTAGTAGAGTCAATAAAGAAAGGTTTTATTTTTCCAATATGAAAGCATTTTGACATAGACATTTATTCATTTTACAGTGTTGTACTAAACAACCCGAAGTTGTTATTTCCCCTTATTATGACTCCTTTCTGCAGGAACTTCCATATACGATATACTTTCCACAAACTGTAAAATTTGTATATTTTATGTTTATGATCACAATATAGTACCTGGAAAATGTAAAATTTACATTTTTAAAGAACAAGTGAGAAGGTAGAATTAGAATAGAAAAGATACTTAGAACTGCACATATTCTATAATATGTAGTTTTAAAACCTTTCTTAAAAATTTTATTTTATTTATTTACATTCCAGTTTTTGCCAACCTCTCACAATTCCTCATCCATTCCTCCTTCTCCTTGCCTCTGAGAGGGTGCTCCCCCCTCCCCCGCCAGATCTCTGTCTTCTCTGGGGTCTCAAATCGCTCAAGGATTAAGCTCATTTTCTCCCACTAAGTTCCCCCAGCAGACCTCTGGTATTTGTGTGCCAGGGGCCTCGGACTGACCCATGAATGCTCCTGGTTGGTGGCTGAGTCTCTGCGTGCTCCCTGGTGTCTGGATTGGTTGAGACTGCTGGTCTTCCTATGGGGGTCATTCTCTTCTTCAGCTATTTAATTCCTTCTGTTAATTCCACCATAGGGGTTCCTGACTCCAGACGAATGGTTAGGTGTAAGTGTCTGCATCTGTCTCAGTCAGATGCTGGTAGGGTCTTTCAGAGGACAGCCATGACATGCTCCTGTCTGTAAGCACAGTAAAAGTGCCAGGCCTTGGTGTCCCCCACTCCATGACATGAAAGGATGGTGGAGCTGGGGGCGGAAGAGGCCCGGGAGAGGTCCTGGGTCAGCTGTGCTCTGTAGGTGCCCCAGCTGGTGTGGGTATTTAGGAGTGATTCTCACCCGTGTCTTTGGTTACTGAGGACCTCTGGGGAGGCACAAAGGCTGCAATGCAGTGCCTGGGTGGATATCAGGCGGCTGATCTGGCCCATGTGGGGAAGAAGCTTAAAAAACCCTTAAGATACACATACCTTTTGGGGGGAACTTTTTAAAAATTGAAAACAGATTCTTCTCTCCTCCAATACATCTCTCCCACAGTTTCCCTCCCTCTGCTCTTCCTAGCAGACTCATCACCTCTCCTCTCCCCCAGATCCAATCCCTCTCGACTTCTTCAGAAAAAAGCCAGTGTCCAAGAGACACCAGCCAACGGGCAACTTGAGATCCTGTAAGACAAAGCAAAAGCCTCCATAATGGGCTGAACAAGGCAACTCAATATTAGGAGAAGAGTCTGAAAAGATTCAGAGACACACCCAGTCCCACTGTTTAGGAGCCTCTCAAAACCACTAAGCTAACAGGCATAGCATAGAGAAAAATACCTGATGCATACCCAAAGGAGGCCGTGTGCTCACGGTTTGCATCTCTGTGAGCCCATGTAAGGCCTGCTTAGTTGATTCAATGGGCCATCTTGTCTGGTGTCGTTTATTCTCTATTATTCCTACAGTCTCTCCTCCCTTTCCCACAGAGTTCCCCTATCTCCTAGTGGGGCCCAATCAGAGACCTCCAATTTATATTTTTCTCTCTATCTGCAAAACGTCTGGCACCTCTTGCCATCTGCTATGGAGGAAGCCTCTCTGTTGATGACTGGACAAGATATTGATGTATAAGAATGTAATTAGGAATCATTTCTTTGGGCTAGTCTTCAGTCTCTGGCCATGCAGGCTGGGTAGGTATATGAGCCACCCTTCTAGGGGTGAACCACGGGTTAAATAAACAATGATTGGCCTTGACCACATGCTCTGCACCACCCTTTCCCCAGCACTTCTGGTGAGGAGAACAGAATGTATGTCGAGGGTAATGTTGGGTTGGAGTCCAGGTTTTCTTACCATAGCCTGAAGAGTACCTCTCATATAAAGAGATTAAAATGTACAAGGGCAGGCTCTGTGCCTGCACTAGCTCAACCCCTCTGTATTCAGTGAGCTTAATGGAAGTTGTCCTTGGCCATGGGGCCTTATTTTCAGTTTTCAGAGCCTCTGTCTCAGTATCAGCCTGGACTCTTTAGAGATCTACTTGGAACTTCCATGGCCAGCTACTCGACCAAAGAGATCTTTTCATGTTCCCCATTTCATATCCACTATTGCTAGAAATCAAAGCTAGGAAGCAAAGCATCAATTCCAGGAAGTTTCCAGTATACTACGTTGGCACACCACCATCAAAGTTCCCCACCCAATTCCACCTGTCTCTCTTCACACTCTCTCACCATCACGCTCCACCGAGCCCTTCCACTCTCTTCCCCAGCTGCTCCCAGTTCACCACTGGGAATTGTTTTATTTCCCCTTCCCAGGGAGATCCATGCTTTCCCCCTGTAGTCCTCAGCCTTACTTAACCTGTCTGGGTCTCTGAATTTACTCAGCAGTTCCCATCCACTTTTAAGTGAACACATACATATTTGTATTTCTGCATCTCGGTTACCTCATTCAGATTGATCTTTTTCCTCGTCAAATCCACTTGCCTGCAAATTTCATGATGTCATTCTTTTAAAAATCCCTGAATAGTACCCCATTGTATAAATTCACTATGTTTTCTTTTTCAGTTCTTCAGTTGAGGGACATATAGGTTGTTTTCAGTTTCTGAATATTACGAATAAAGCAACTATGAACTTAGTTGAGCATGCATTCTTGTGGTATACGGAGTTTCTTTGGGGTAGACACTTAAGAGTACTATAGCAGGGTCTTGAGGTGAGAGACTCCCATTATTCAGAGGAACCACCATGTTGGTTCCCATTGTAGCTACACAGCTTTGCCCTTCCAACGCCAATGGAGGACGGTTCCCTTTGCTCCACATTTTTGCCAACATGAGCTATTCTCTTTGTTGTTAATTTTAGCCATCCTGACAGGTGTAAGATAGAATATGAGTTGTTTTGATTTATAGTTCCCTGATGACTAAAGATGTTGAATAGTTCTTTAAGTGTTTCTCAGCCATTTGAGATTTCTGTGTTGTGAATTCTCTGTCTAGATATGCACTCCATTTTTATTTGGATTATTTGGTTTGTTGATACAGTTTTTTGGAGTTCTTTATATATTTTGGATATTAGACTTCTATCTGATCTGGAGTTGGTAAAAATCTTTTCCCATTCTATAGGCTGCCATTTTGTTCTATTGGTGATGTTCTTTGCCTTACAGAAGCTTTTCACTTTTATGATGACCCATTTATTCATTGTCAATCTTAGTGTCTGTGCCAATGGTGCTTTGTTCATGGAGTTGTCTCCTGTGCCAGTGCATTCAAGGCTCTTCCAGACCTTCTCTTCTATCATGGTCAATGTGTCTAGTTTTATGTTGAAGTCTTTGATCCACCTGGACTTGAGTTTTGAGCAAGGTGATAAATATGAGTCAATTCGCACTCTTCTACATGCAGGCATCTAGTTTGACTGGCAACATTTGTTAAACAAGCTTCCTCTTTTCCTCTGTATATTTCTGGTTTCATTATAAAAAATATCGATGCTTATAGGAATTTGACTTTATGGGTTGGTCTTCAATTTAACTTCATGCCTCAATTTGTCTGTTTTTATGGCAATGACATGTGGTTTTATTCCTATAGCTCTGCAGTACAACTTGAAATCAGGGATGGTGAGACCTCCAGCAATTCTTTTATTTTTCAGGATTGTTTTAGCTATCCTGGTGTGCGTTACTGTTTTATTTTTTTGCCGTATAGAGTGGCAAATCAATCTTTCAATGTCTTTAAATAACTGTGGTTGCATTTAGGTAGGACTTGCATGATCTGTAGATTGGTTTTTGTAGGATGACCAGTTTTTACTATGTTGACCATACTGACCCATGAGCATGGCAGATCTTTCCACCTTCTGATTTCTTTTCAATTTCTTTCTTCAAAGACCTGGAGGTTTTTATTTTGTTGTTGTGGTTGTTGCTGTTGCTAAGAAGGTTTTTTATTTAATGTGCTGACAACTACTTGGAAAAGTCATTTACATCATTCATTTCATAATCACCTTCTCTTTCACGCTGCTTGGATTGGAGAACTGGTGAACTTTAGGCAGACTCTCTACTATGGAACTACAAATCTGGCCCTCAGTTTGCCCAATTCCACCTTCCAACCTTCTAACTCCTCCATCCTACCCCTCCATCTCTACAGTATGGGCATGACAGAAAAGCTTGTAGCTGAGGTGAGATGTGTTTATCATACAGGTATGTCACATGCTTGATTAAAGTTATCTCAAGATATTTTATATTATTTGAAATTGCTGATGAGCTGGAGGAGTTCCCTAGTAGATGAATTTTTAGAGTCATTTATGTATACTATCACATAATCTGTAAATAATGGTATTCATTCTTTAATTCTTCCTTTTTAATTTCTATTCCCCAATTCTCCTTTAGTTGCCATATTGTTCTAGCTAAACGTTCAAGTCCCTTGTGTCCATGATCTCTCCAGTGCTTTTAACACGAAGGAATCTCAGATTTTGTCAAAGACTTCTTTGCCATCTAGTAAGATAATTTTTTACATGTATATATTTTTATATACTACTTTTTTTTTATTTTGTACTTTCTTCATGGGGTCAATTTTGAGAGTAATAAGGTATAGTAGGCAGTATATTTGTACAGAAACAATGTTTTATTAATATATTTCTCCTCATTATTCTAAAATGTATCCTTTATTGTATAGAACAATTAAAAATTTTAAGCATGAAAATATGGGCACTGTAAGCTCTTTAATTTCCAAGGGAAAAAATGAGTCATAGTTTGGCAAAATTATATGTGACATCTTTCAGAAATGGTTCGACTTCAATTTTAAAAAGAAGTTGAGCTTCTGTACCCATTAACCAAGGCAGAACTAATTTCCAGCATATGTGTTTTGTGTGTAGAGTTCTAACAACCATATTTCTGACAGAACTTGTTTCATCACATGATTGTATGAACACAGTATAAACTTTGTTACAAGGTGATGAGCTACAACTTTGATGGAATTAGTTGGAAATAAAACAGAAAATTATAAACATGTTTAGTGTTGGATTGTATTTCATTGCCTGAAAAGTCTTTTTCATGAGGCAAAATTATTGATATCTAAACTAGCCTAAGCATCTAAAAATTTTTTTTTTTCTGAAAGACAAATAGTAGTCAAGAAATATAAGCCTGCAAGGATCATAAACCCCTTTCTTGCTTCATCTGTAGACTATGTTTTTTTTTTTTTTCAGTGATGCTCACATGTGGAATCTAGACATTAGCACAGGAGACGACTTTCAGGATGCTGTTTGAAGGTGTTATAGAAGTGTTCATCAGACAGATACCCAGCTGAGAATACAAGGTCAGAGTCATTCTGAGCATACAAACTCCCTGTGACCTTATTCTCTAGTAATGTAGAAAACAGCTGGATTTCCTGTGAAAAATCCTGGCAATTCCAGAAGAGAGAATGTTCTGAAACTATGCCTCAAGATGGGGGTTTAAAAAGAAAAATTACTAATATGTTTTCCAGAGACTAAATGTGGCCCAAATAAGCTGAGCTGGAGTAATACTAAAGGAGCTGGTGGAGAGACAAAATTAAAAGAGAATAGAAAGGATTCTGCTCTCTAGCACACTTGTGTATGTGTAGATAATTCTGGGTAGTCTATAAACCTCTGAATGTATTATTTATGCTACTTTTCTGTTATAAGAACATAGAATTTCAGCATTAACACTGGACATCTAGATACCAACTCAGAGTCAAGTGGGATAGAAAAATGTTCAATGATTGTGCCTATCTGAACTTTCAAAGTTTTCAGACCCAGGGAAGATAACTGGATCTATTCATGTTTTTATTATTATCAGAAAGGCAATTAGCCACAGATAATTACAGATCTCAGTTGAAATGTTGTCCTTTATGTTTTTCTGTAAGGATGTATGCCCCGGCCCACAGAGCAGTCAGTGGAGTTGGGGACTACCTAGGAGAGAATGAGGGGCAAGAGACGCAAAGAAGGACACCAAGACAAGAGTCTGATCAAGGTGAAAATATTATTTTTTCCCAAGGCTGAATTTATACCATAGCAGGAGTAACAGAGGGAGGGGGGAGTGGGAAGCATCTATGCAAGCCAAGGACAAAGTACTCGTGTGGTCAGCTGATATCGACAGGATGTTGGTTTTTCATAAAGGTCACAACTTTGTCATATCACTGGGTGTCCTGACCACCAGATTTGTATTAGTCTTCTGCAGCTGGCTGGGGATTTTCCAAGAACCCAACTTTAACTATAATATTATCATCCATAATGGAGGGTTTTAAGGGCATTGTTCCCGACAGATCAGGGCACCTGATACAGCATTTCAGAGAAAGTTATCATCCTTGATCTAATGACATGGAATCCAATTTCTCGAACTGGGTCATAGTCCCAAATATGTTTATGTGCCTGAATGTGGATTTAGATATATATTCCTAATTATAGTATGCTATTTCATTGCTGACCATTGGCAGTGGACAGGTCTTCCCCTAGGTAGAGCCTCTTTTGCTCCAAGTTTTCCTCCATTGCTTATAGTTCTTCGTGTAGGGTTGAAGTATCTGAGCTTTTCTGCATCTACTTTGACACATCCATTAGTGGCATTCTTGTTTAGTTCATGTTTGGTCAGTCTGATTGGTAAGACTTTATGACCATATCTTCTGAAATTCCTAGGAGACACCATCTCATACCAAATTCTTCTTTTCTCTGACTCTAAAACCTTTCTGCCCCCTCTCCCCCCACTTTTCTACAATGCTCCTAACCCATAGGTGTTAGAGTGTTTTGTAGATACATCCACTGGGACTGGGCTCCAGAATTCTGCATATTGGCTATAGTTTCTGTATTGGTCTCTGTATATTTAAAAGACAAGTTTTATTAAAGTGTGAAGACTACACTTCTTAGTAAGTATAAAGATAAATGGTTATAGATTTTTCTTATGGATCATATTGGGTCAGAGAGGAGTGGTTACAGATGCTTCTCTAATAATCATGGCTTCAGTAGCACCAAGTAGTCATCTAGGTTTCCATTATCAGTCATAATTTTTTTTTTGTTGGTCTGGTCTTAAATCCTATTAGGGAACCGTTGGTTGCTGCCACTACTCTACCCTTAGTGTTATTGTGCTGGTCACTGATGTGGTTTGTAAGTCACAGCTAGGTAGAGCTGATAGCTACCCTCTTCTTTTAGAAGCCTGCACATCATGAGAAGCTTGTTATCATGAGAGCTAGTTTTTAGGTAAGAGGCAGCTAAATCAGTTCCAAGTCTAGAGTCTCTGTGCCTTGTTTCTGAAGTTCATGTTGTCTTCTTCCATAAGAACTTACCTTGTACCTCTGGGAAAAAACTAAGGGCAATAACAGTAGGGTGTATGTTTTGGATTAACCTTGCCAACAACTCAATAGAGGGCCTCTCATGTCTTGTATTGGAGTTTTTGTTAAGTAGTCTTTGGCTCTGGGAAATAGTACCATCAACCCAGATGAGAAAAAAAATCATTAAAATAATATGTGTGTATATTTATACGGATCATTGTGGATGTAGCATATTCCTTTTAGGGAAGCAGTTCAGTGTGGCATTTTAGAATCATATTATTTTGCCATTTCCCCTCCTTTTAAATATAACATTTACATCCCTCCCCAAAGAGGACCCCATTTTGTATATCAGATCAATTGTACCTCTTTACCTTCCTGTCCTTTCTCTATCTCCTCGATCCCCCATTTCCGTAAACAGATTAGTTATACCTGGCTATTTCTCTTTCTTTTGTTCCCCACATCCCCTATACTGGCAGAGGTAGTGATTTATTTTTCTAGTTTCTGTACTCGTGTGTGAAGATTTTGAGCCAGGAGCCTCCAAAGAGAGAAAATATGCAGTATTGTCTTTCTTAGGTCTAGGTTACCTCATTCAATATGGTCAGTTTTAGTTCTACCTGTTGACCTGCAAAACTCATGATTTCATTTTCTTTATAGTTGAGTTAGTATTCCATAATGTGTATGCACTCCATTTTCATATTTATTCCTTGGTTGAAGACCATTTAGCTCCACCTCCTGTCCCCATTTTCTAGGTACTTTGAATTGGGCAGCAATAAACATTGCTGTAAATATCTCTGGAGTAGGATATTGACTCTTTTGGGTATTTGCTGAGTAGTGGTATTACTTCTCATGAGTATTACCTCATTGACCATGAGATAGTGGCTTATATAGTAGATTTGTTTTTAGCCTTTGAGAATTTTCCTTGCTTATTTCTGTAGTGATTTTTACCAGTTGTCAAACCAATCAATAGTGAATGAGGGTTCCTTTTTCCTAACATCCAAAAATTTGTTGATGATGGTTTTTCAGTTGATATTTGCCATAATAGAATGCTTGGCTTTAAAATTTTGTTTGCGTTGTTGACCAGTTTCACCAAAAAAATGTTAAATGAAAATTGGTTCAGATTAGGAAAGAATTTTTAATTTAAGAAATAACCGTAAATATTCTTCTGTTGCTTTTTGAGTATATATATGTGTATTATATGCATGTCTGCTGCTTAGAGAGACCAGAGGAGGGCACGGTATCCTTAGACACTGAGGCTATGGATGATTGGGAGTCACCATGTAGGTGCTGAGAAATGAACCCCATCCTCTGCAAAAGCAGCACATGCCTTAACAACTGGCAATCTCTCAACAATCTCTCAGGTCCTAAATTTGGCATTTTGAGAAGGATATTTATGCAAAAGAGTATTCTCATCATTGATAATTATAAAATAAAAATATGGACCAACTCCAAAAAGCGTTGAAGACGCTCAGGCAAGAGTGAATTTGAGCAAAGCCATAACCTAAATTGTGGTGTCCTGCAGTCTTCTCAGACATGGTATCTCTCTTCTCCACCCCATGTAGTAGATCTCCTTCTTTCTCTTTCTCCAAGTTCCAAATAAAAAAAATACTTATTTACTAATGAATTGTTTTAGAGGATGTTTCCATAGGTGACTCTATGGTGTAATTGACCACACATTTGACTTCTAAAATAATTTTCCTTATGATTAATTATCAGTAAGTGTTTCGTGTATATATATAATTTGGGATTGTATAAAAATTTCATGGGAGAAAAGAGATAATGAAAGAAGTTTGAAGAGCACATGCATAAAAGAGTAATTATTAGCCTTTCTAGTTTTCAATACACTTATTTTTTTCATTTATTTATTTTATGAGTGTGTGTTTATGTGCTCACATGTGCATGGTATAGTAGGCATGAGAAGATCAGAGGACCATTTGCTGAAAGAGGTTTTTCTCTTTCATTATGTAGGCCCTGGGAATCAGATTCAGGTACTCAGCCTGGGCAGCAAACACCTTTCCTCACTGAGCCATCTGAATGACACGGTTCTCATAGTCAAATGAACAGGAGAGATAGCTAGAGAGCTTACAATTCCATTTCCTGTGCATTATCTCTAAGAGTTTTGATTGAATTGATTTTCAGAGTAGGCTACATTTGAAGTTCTGTAAATCTCCCAGGACTTTGAGAATGCTAGAAACAGTGTGACACATCTGTTGTTAAACAAAGACTGCAGGTCTAGCAGTATCTGATTTGCAGTTCCTGCTCTAGGTTGGGTCATAGTATCTGAACCATGTTCCTGTGAGTTTTAACACTGCTGGGTTAAGGCTCATATTGTGGAAACAACAATTAGCGTATAATGCTATAGATGATCAGTTACCACCATAGCTGGGAGAAATAGTGTCCAATTCCACAATGACAGTTTGTTTGTTCATTGAGAGAATCAAAAGGAGAAATCTTCACTCTAGAATTTTGGGTAAAACTGGGGCTTCTCTTGACAAAATGCTCTATCCAGCATCAGTGATGTTGCTAGGATGGAAATTGCCTTTTATTTATATGGAATGACTTATATATTCAGTGTTGTCATGTAGAGACGCACAGGGTGGACCCTTCTTCTCTCTGAAATGTAAGCTATTGTGATGACATGTCTGTGGATAGAGATGAGATTCTGCCTGATCTTGATGTTCCCAAAGCTGGGATGTGACCACATGACAACTCAAGTCCTGGTAGAGCAACTGAGATTCAGCACGCAGTGGATCAGAACTAGGAAAAAATAACAGGAGGTTGAGAGTGTAAAACTATTTTTAGTTAATCCTGGCATGAGTCGCTATCCACTCCAAAGGTTTATGTTCCAGAGTCTTCACATGGCAGTGGTACCTCTGTGTCCTGCAGTCTTCTCAGACGTGGTATCTCTCTTCTCCACCCCACGTAGTAGATCTCTATCTTTCTCTTTCTCCAAGTTCCAAGCCTGGGAAATCCTAAAATCCTGCTTGTGTCTGTCCTCCTCAATGATTAGCTGTTGGCATCTTTATTTACTAATCAGAATCAACTGAGGGCAGGTTCCCAGAAGCTACTGCAGATACTCTAGTGCAAGCAGTTTTTGGGGAAGACATAATTATCATTCAGAATACAAAGAGCTACAGGAAAGATAGATGGAGAGAGAGAGAGAGAGAGAGAGAGAGAGAGAGAGAGGTGTTAATTTTAATTTTGCAGTCACACACAAGGAATTCAGCACAGGAAATGGGGTGCTAACATTAGGATATTGGAGTACAGCTGTAAGCTGGCTCTAGAAGAACCACAGAGTATGTGTCAAGAGCAGGAAATCAGTTTTTCTGGTGGACAAATGCCCTATGGACTAAGGAGCAGAAATGATCACCTCAGGTGGAACTTTACCTTTCATTGTCTAGGAAAGCCTCCCGGACAGTCTGATTCTCGTTAGTCAAAGGATTTGAAATCTCAGGAATACTACTGAGGACACGACTCATCAGTTCCTTTGACAGTCATTTTGTCTCTTCTTCATACTATGTACAGCACTTCCATGAGTTTCAACTATGACAGGAAGCAGAATGTAAGAGTAGCAGTCAAAGTTATTGGTCCCTCTGCTCAGAAGTTCCTCATCAACGTTCTTCCTAGGTCTACTGTTTTATGAAGAGAAGTCTCTCAGTGATCAGGAAGCTAACTGTTGCCACATATGGTTACTCACTCTGGATTTTCATGAAGGCCAATACTCAGCAAGCACCATAGTGGCCTGGATCAAGTTGTTTTGCCAAGCATGAAAACATGTCTTCCTCGGTCACTTCAGTCGTTCCTTTCTCTTTCAAAATCTGTATTGCTAAGGAAAAGCGCTTATGTCTGATGGATTCTATACTATTCTGTACTATGGTGTCATATTTTCGTCATGTTTGTTATTTTTTAAGTGCTCTTGTTTCTACCCTAGAGCCAGACTACTCCATCATTGATTTTATGGCTGCGATAGACAGAAGATAACCAATTATCGCGTTTATACTATTATTTCAAAACAAACGATAAAGGAGCCACTTTACTGAAGGGAGTTTATTAGCAACCTGTATGTATAACCTGTGTATGAAATGACAAGGTAAAACTTTCATAGGTTTTATTAATTGAAATTATAAGGGAATGAAATAGAGATTCTAAATGTGACACTTATTAATAGGAGGTAATTGAAACCAGGACACTCAAGGATGCTTATCAAATAGGTTAGAACCTCATTAATTCAGTTCCTCCACAGAAGGAGGGAACCTACAGGGTTCTTAATTATAAATATGTTCAAATATTATTTTCTACAAATTAGTCATGATTGAGAGGAAACCCAACGAAAGTAAAAATCTGCATGAAAATAGTCAAATTTAAGGCTCTCAATATCTAATAATAGAAGATAAGTTCACACATGAATGGAGCTTAATATTTGTAGACTTCATATTCAAGTTCAAGTCTGCCTTTTCAAGTTTCCTAATTTTACTCACTATATAGTTGCAATAATATAGTTTAAAATATATTTTGTATAATTGCTAAAATCACTTTAAATTATCTTCCAAACTGCAGCTGAATTTTTTCATCACTTTGGGGTGTGTGTGTGTGTATGTGTGTGTGTGTGTGTGTGTGTGTGAGAGAGAGAGAGAGAGAGAGAGAGAGAGAGAGAGAGAGAGAGAGATATTAAATCTCTCCCCTTGTTTCAGGTGGTTTTGGATACATTTCCTGGCTCCGTGTGTGAATTCTTCATTCTTCAATTACTAATGGTAGAGACAGATTTACTATTGGTTGCTTCTTTTCTCTCTGTATAATGACTCAGTCTTTACGGTCAGTGCAAACCCTATGACCACTGCATGAATCTATATGATATGTTGTATTAAAGATGTTTCTATCTTCCTCTTCTGTGTTTTACCTCCTATCCTTAGAGATATTCACTTTCTTCTCTAAACACATCATCAACAACCTAATATGCACACAGACATGCGGGCACACACCCAGACTCAGACACATATGCACAGCACACGCAGACACATCCCACATGCCCACATTATATTTATTTGTGATTCGATTAGCTGTAATATAACATGATATTTTTAATGTTCTTCATGAAGAGTTTCTGTATTGCATCTGTTTTTCTATATCATCTATCTAGCATCTATGAATGATCTATCTATTATCTATCTATCATCTCTAGTCTATCTTCATCTATGTATAGATAGATTTATCATTTATCCCATCTATTATCTATGTATATAACATCTATTTATCACTTATCTTTTCATTTTCCTGTCTTTTGAACTGTCTACTTTCTCCATTCACACATACCTCACATATTTCCAAGTGATTTTTCTCTATATGATGTCTTTTTCTAACTGGCAAATCCCTTGCATGTTTTGAACAAACCGTGGTGTTATCATCACCTCTGTTTATAGGGTTTCCTCATCTTTTCTCTAGAATAAATTGCTGAACTGAGTCCCTGACTTCTCTGGAACATCTCTATTTTTACAGCCTAGATAGAACTTTTTATCAAAACATTTTATATAGTTTATACAATGTATTTTCCTGTCTCAGCTTCTGGTCTTCACATTTAACTTTATATCATTTGCTCTTAGTACATGACTGATAAATTTAAGGAGTTTATTCGATGAATGAAATCTGAATACATGAAGGATGATGGACAGGGCAGAGGTCATATGACCCACTTTTGAGATGGTGAATACGCTTCTCATTTCCAATGTTTTTTAAAATAAGGTTATACATACATTAGAGAATGTACAAAGATAATTGTACTATGCAGAGATTAGTTGAATGTGGTGCATGTGGTTCAGGCTTGATGAACACTCAGACAATCATATTAATATACCCGGCAAATTGGAAAGGAGATAAGCGTGTGTGTGTGTGTGTGTGTGTGTGTGTGTGTGTGTGTGTGTGTGTTTGTGTGTGTATGTGTGTGTGTGCAAGCACGTGTGCATGCATGTGTGTGTATGTGTGTGTGTGTGTATGCATGCATGCGTGTGTGTGAGAGAGAGAAAGAGAGAGAGAGAGAGAGAGAGAGAGAGAGAGAGAGAGAGGGAGAGAAAGAGAGAGAGACTACAGGCATGAGGGGAAAGTCAGTTAAAACCACAGAAAAGCAATCCAAAGACTGCTTTTCTCAGAAGTAATTTTAGCCCCTGAAGAGTGTTCACACAAAATACACATCACACATGTAAGGGCAGGAGATTATGTCTTATGACTTAATAAGGAAAGCACACACTAAGAAATTGGTAGCCTTTAAGTCATAGAAGCCTAACAAAAGGACAAACACGCTGACAAAAGTTTATTACACTCTCCTGAAAAAAAAAAGTTCAAAACAAACAAACAAAACCCCCCAAAAAGCCAACCCACCTCGCCCCATTATTAAAGTGTTCAAATAACATTGCAGTAAGATTTCCATGCCTTTTTTTCCAAATTGAATTAAATATTTATTGAACAAGTGCAGAATAAATGAACCAGGCCCGTTTTAACCTGAAGATACATTAACTACCTCAAATCTTCAAGGGCTGCCATACAAGGACAAAAATAGATGCATTTAGCATTTCTACACAGGATCTGGGTATGCAGCAGGAGGGCTGCCCGCCATCCCTCATCTCAGGAGCTTCCTTCCGCACACACTGCACTCCATGCTCCTCCCCTTCTTCTGAAAGGAGACATCAGAAGCTCGAGTTTCCCCCTGACACCTATGTTGCATTCTCACTGCGCAATGTCTGTCTCATGCAATGGATGCTTGCACATCGGGAAGACAAACGTAGCATTGGCAAGCTCTTCTCCAGCAGACGGCCCACCACCACTCAGCTCTTTCTGATTCTACATCACTGATTTCTTGTTTTGGGAAGGGAAGAAGAACACATTCTCCAGAGTTGTAAGTGTCAATGTGGGTAGGGCACCACCAGGGCAGTCCTCAAATCCCAGGCATGTCACTTCGGCTGGAAGCTAGTGGTACGCAAGAATGTGCTGTATGCCGCCACGCCCTCTCGCTACTTGAAGTTGAATAGTTTGTGTTCAGAGTCCAGTCCTTGACAGACACTTGTATAATACTGCTGACTCCAACCAAAGTGATCAATACAAATGAAAACTGTTCCAAGGACATTCAAAAGTATCTGAGGAGAAAACGGTACAATGCGTTTCCTCATCCATGTGCATTTTATGACACCCGAAGGACACAGAGGTGCCCGCCCTGTTCTGAACTCAGAATAAAACTCCATTCTGTTCGCCAGTGACAGGGACTGAAGGTGAATCTTGAACTCAGAGTGATCGATCAGTTTCCTAAGAAAACCACTTAATTGGAGAGCCTGGAGAGCGGCTGCTCATTGGGGATTGGCTGAACTGGTGCAGGCTCTGATAAGGGAATAACCCTGTTCAAGGAAACATCCAGGGTTCCTGAAGCTGGCTTTCTGGGAAGAACCATTCTTGTGGCAGAGTCAGCTTGCCATCCTTATTCCAACACACATTTCACAGCCTCTTTCACAGGAAGTCTGACAAAGACTGAAAAATTTTCTGTGATTAAGGAGGTGTAAGCTTGAGAGACCAAGGCAAAGGCATGTTGTTGCACCTCTAAGGGCTTCCATGATTGGCTGGAGTCTCTAACCATTGGTGAGCATTGACTGTTGTATGGATCTCAGGGAAATCGCTTTGCCAGATTCACTGTCCTACTGACCAAATGCCCCCAAATTTAGAATTTGCAGGCTTTATAGAAGGTAGTATCCTCTTCCAAAGATATCTTGCATTATTCATGCCATTCTGGAGCAAATACAAAGCTATAAGCTGACCGTACACTGGCGGTGTGACAATTTCTCCAGGATCTTCAAGCTCCTGGTTCTAGCACTGATCCAACAGCTTTCTGAATCTGAAGGCGTTGTTCATCATCACCGACACTGGCATCTTCCGGGCCGCTCTCGCAGCCACCACCCTTGCCTAATGAAAGCACACATTGCCCTCCCCCCCCAGATTTCCATGCTTAAGGAGGTATGCAAACCCATTAGAGACTAATGATATTTAATTTAAATAACATTATATAGAGTAGGAGTTTTGGCAACAAATGTATAAAGTGAGGACATGAATACTCCAAGCTATGGTTGAGGAGATGGTTTTTATTGTAGATGTGAGGGAGAGTTCAGCAGAGGCATCTGGAATTGTCAGGAGCAGGGGAAGAAAGCATTTGGCTGAACAGGGTCAGTAGACTGAACTGGGCCATGAAAGTAGAGAGAGGAGGGAGAGTAAGAGAAGACAGGAAGAGAGAGAACAGCAAAAAGAGAGAGCCAAGAGAGAGTGGGGCAGAAAGACTAAGATAGGAACAAGATGGCAGAGACCAAGAGGACCAAGAAAGAAGGGGACAAGAGGTCTAAGAGAGTACATATAGGTGTTATATAGGACTCAGAAACTGGGAAAAGGACATCCCATGAGTTGGAGAAGTTTGGAATGTGAGAAGAGCTGGCAGGAGCCATAGGTACAGTGAGCCTGGAGGTCAACATATACTTTGGCATGCTAGTAGGAACTGGTCAGCCATTTGTCTTGAGTTTCCTTTGGACCTGATGAAAATAACTCAGTTGTCCTTGTTGAACTCATTTTTTTATCTTTTAACCTCATAAAAGTAACTTTACTTTGGGGAGAGTGCCTACTGTTTAAACTGACTCAAATATCTAGTCTATCTAATATTGAAGTGTGAATTTTAAATTACAAAGTGATCTTGTCAACCAGTTATACACGACTTTATTTAGCCTGTGTAAGGAATTGGGAATCTTATCAATGTAAGTATCAGTGTGAGTTTAATGCCTAGTGATGAACAAAATAAATGGTGCCACGGTAGCCAGCAAGGTAGCAGGTCTGAAAGCAGTGCATGGTAAGAGAAAAAGCAATATTTTTCTTTTTATTAGTTTTCATATGAAAAGAGAAGATTTCATCTTTTTGTGACAAAGTAACTGTAACTAAGAAGGAAATGAGACATATCAATGATAGCATCTAAAGAGCTTGTCAGCCTGGCCACCATTGTCAATACTAGTGGTCACAGACTTGATATGATGGATGATTACTTTTCTCCCCTGGTCCTTTACATAGCACATACCAGGACTATGAAAACTAGTCAGTAGGAATGGCGCTTCCAGATCAGTAGCTACCTGATATTGTCACGTTCTCTGACTCAATTTTTTGTTGTCTTCTGCACTGTGGTTTGACAGTCACATTCTGAGTAACAATCAAAAGCAGAGGCAATAGACTATAATATCGGGAGAAGGAGGGATCTATGGGACAGTTTTGGCCAACGAGTCCAAAAGAGGCACTGAAGATTTTATTTATTTGCTTCTGCTATTAAGTAGGGACACTGTTACCCCTTAACAGGGTAATTATTTAAATGCTGTATGAGTGTATGTGACTCTCTCTCTCTCTCTCTCTCTCTCTCTCTCTCTCTCTGTTTATGTATGTATGTATGTATGTATGTATGTATGTATGTATGTAGTCTGTGTTTTATGAAGCTTCTACAGTAGTTTCTGCATGTTGTTTTTCAATAGGTGTTTAAAATTATTTATCTTTGTGCTTCTCCCTCTTCTATTTTACCCTACCATCTACTCTTTACCCAATACAAGCCCTCTTTTTTTCTTCCTCATTCCTCTTAAACCCATTATACCACTCCATTTTATCACTCTTCCCTTAAAAGTCCTTCCTTTTTGTAATTTTTCTGACCTCTATGGGAAGAGAAAGCTAAACGCATATCTGAAGATTCAAAGACAACAGCTAAAGTAAGGGAAAAGTCATTTTCTTTCTGGACGGATTACTGATTCAAGTCATTGTTTATAACTCTTTCATATTTCATTTTTACCAATAGCTGAAGAATATTCCATTGTGTAAATGAACCACATTATCATTATCCGTCATCAGTTGATAGATATCTAGGCTGTTTCCACTTCCTGGCAGCCATGAACAGGGATGAGCAAGTGTCTTCATAATCAGATCTGGCGTCCTTTGGGCATATGCACATCAATGGTATATCTGCATGGTGTGTTATTTCCACTTCTACAGAATAGAAATGTGTGTGTGTGTGTTTGTGTGTGTGTGTGTGTGTGTGTGTGTGTGTGTGTGTGTGAGCTTGAGTTCTATGGACTTTTAGGGTTACTTCCTACACAAATGATTGGGTTTGGTGTTATCAGATGAATATTAACATACCTGAAAGAATTAATTCTGAGAGTAGTATACACTTTGCTTTGAGACAATGTAGAGAATATTTATCCATAAAACCCGAGAAATAGCATAAATATTAACAGGTTTAGAATGTAGTAATAAGTCAAGTTACCTATAATTCATGCCAATATGAGACTATGAGACAGAAATTAGGAAAACAATGTCTCAACTTGAAGGAATACTTCTGCTCCAATATAAGACACTAAAGACTGGAGTAGCAGAGGAAGAATAGATATACATTAACTTTATGAGTACAAATAAAAATAACTAGAATTTGTGCAAACTATGAATGAATAATTCACAGAATTGAAAATCTGTGTAGCTATATGAAGCACAGCACAGTCTAGAGCAGTCTCTGTCCCAAATCTGCTTTGGCAGATTCACATGGCTCTGAGGAAGTGCAGGGCCTATGTGACCACCTCTAGGAAATGAGGAAATACTACTGGAAGCTTAATCACAGGTAGAAGAAGAAAGCAAGCATTTCAGGAGCTAGATTTGTTTTTAAAATCAGAAGAGAGCAGATCGTGTTAACAAAATTAACAAGTTAACAAGTGTGGCATATGGTTTTATCCATTGAAGGGTTCCTTGCTCTTCAGAAAAGGGTGTTTTTGAGCCGAAGTCCCTGCAGCTGCATAGCTGCTATCCTACAAAGAAGACATCAGTGTCCAAAGTGCACTGTGAACATTTACACAAAAGAATAGAAAAATGCAATAAATGCAAATATTTTTTAAAACCATATAGTCTAAGAAATAGAGACATGTTGAAGTGTAGAATGCCACAGTGAACCATTGTAGCTTGGAAAGAAGAGAAGACGTGTAATTACAGAAGCCATAACGGAAACAGGCAATTATAAGATCTGAGAGTTCAGCCCATCTAACTCTGCAGCACATCACTAAAAAACAAAACAGACAAAATGGCTCTCAATATTATCAACTCAATCACTAAGGACTCAAACTTTAGTGGATATTGTCAAAGGTGCCAAGAGAATGAATGATAGAACAATACCTATCAACCAGAGTTCCCAGGGACTAAACCACCATGCAAAGAATACACAAGGACAGACCCATGGCCCCAGCTGCATATGTAGCAAAGAATGGCCTTGTTGGGCACCAATAGGAGGAGAAGCCTTTGGTCCTGCCAATACAGGGGAATGTCAGGGCAGGGAGGTAGGAAGGGGTGGGCGGACAGATGGGGGAACACCTTCATAGAAGAAGGGGGAACACCTCCATAGAAGAAGGGGGAGGAGGAATGGGATATGGGTTTTATTGATGGGAAACTGGGAAAGGGGATAACATTTGAAATATAAATTAAAAAAATCCAAAAAATAAATGAAATATAGAAAAGAAGTAAAAATAAAGGAAATTCTAAGAATGAAAGAATTCAAATATACTAAAGGAAGAAAATAGCAGCTGGGAGAAATTCTATGACAGCATAGAATACCAGGAAAGAGAATTTAAGACGTATATTGGAGTTAATGAAGAGGAAAAAACAAACAATGAAACTGAAACAGTAGTTAAAATGTAAATAATTAAAGTATTTAAAATGCAAGGGAATAGTATTTGTACAAAGAAGAGGAAAAAGATCTCTCTCTCTCTCTCTCTCTCTCTCTCTCTCTCTCTCTCTGTGTGTGTGTGTGTGTGTGTGTTAGAGAGAAAATCAGTATACTTTGAAGAAACTGACAGAGAATTACTGAATCTAAACACTTGCTTGATGATGTCACTAGGCTTGAATATTAGATACTGTCATGAAGACATTTAAACAAGACCCCCGTTTTTTAAATAGAAAGAAAACAGTGTGGCATGCATTATCTTAGATAAATATTGACCAAAAAAAATCTATTGGCAAAATGTAAATCAAGAATTTCATATCCAGTTATATATATATATATATATATATATATATGTAATTTCAAGCTATTCTGAAATGACTGATGACACTCTAAGCAACATGTGTGGCCTTGTAGTATGATCTGGGATATATTAGAATCAACTAAGAGTGAAACTTTATGTCAATAGAGTTTGGGAAAGACAGACAGATTTACTGTGAGGTGAGGGTTGAGAGTTTGTTATACAAATCTTGAAAAAACATCAGATACTTCTTGAGAAACAACAAGACCACAATTACTTAACTACCAACTAACTAACACAAAGGCCAAGGTAAAATTTAAATATCACCCTTGGCATCAACCCAAAGTCAAACAAAGGAAACAGGAATAGGATGGGTGATGCACATGGTGGTATATCAATTTCTATATGTGGACACAGCCAAAAAATGTGAAATGACATACTTTCAAGTTTTTTCTTTCATTCTTGGCTTGACCTTTGAAGTTACTGGTGCTTAGACAACAAGAGGTGCTGCTTTTGAATGCATCTTCTGTGACCATCTAAAGTGGGGATGGAGGGAATGGGTTTGCAAGAAGAATTGGGTTGTTTACAGTTTGATGGTGGCTTAGTCAGTAATGTGCATTCTGTTCTTTCCTTCTTCATTGCCGTATACTGCTCTACCCCCTACCATGCATTATACGCAATGTCAGAATTCACAGCAACTATCCATACCAGTTCAAAAAGTGATATCCACAACTATCACCTTAACTTAATAAGAAAAACTTTAATAAATTATGATAATTTTATGTTAGGGTCTTTCCCTCCTAAAGAGACTTATGATTTTCTCCATCCTTACTTGACAAGGAAAATTGCAAATTCATGCATTAGGAAATTTTCTGTATAGAAATTTTAAACAGAAATCTTATATTTCTTTTAACATTTCTCCATTTATACTTCTATTCCAGTAAGAGTGTTTCAGTTTAAAGAAGAATCATAGGGTTACTATGACCATTAAAAAGCTCATTAATTGAGAGAAGCTGTGGCAGGACAATGGAGACTGATGTTAAGATTCCCCGCTCTGCATATTTACAGGTTGTTACAAATGTTCTTAAGGGATGAATGTGTACTGGGCTTTTTACCAATATCTTACCAATTGGGTCAAAGATTATTGTGTTGTGTGTTCTTTTATGTGACAATTTGAGTGTAGCAAAGTGTGCGGTGGCAGGAGACACTGGGCCGCTGAGGAGTTGGAATGTGTTTCTGCCAAGATATCTAGCAGATATCTTGGGGGCACTGAGGTGGTGGACCTAGCGGGATAAAAGACCAATACTTTATTTTTATTTTTATTTTTTATATTACAACAACAGATGGTGAACTGATGTGATGGGCAAGAATCCAGTAGTAATCCTAAGAGTTGAGAGAAAGTTTTTATTTTCTTAGTAAGACGAGGCCAGCACCATGTTAAGTCATGTGATATCTCAAGCACAGGGAATTTAACAAAGAAACAGGGAAGTAGCCTGGGCTGGCAGGCTGTAGGTTCCAGGCTGTGTGATAAGTAATGACAGCTCAGAGAATTAGAGATTAAAAGCTGCTTTTTAAAGAAAGTTGTTTAGGAAGTCTTTCAGGATACTCATATTCTTTCTAATGTGGGCTCCAGGGAATTTTGGGTTGAAATCCTAGTTAGACAAGCTACTTCTTAATTACAGGTATTATTAAAAGGTGATTAAGTTTCTTTTTAGAAAGAAGAGAGTAGAGATTACCTGAATCATGTGGGGATTTTCATCCACGGTTCAGAATTTAGATAGGGAAAAATTAGTCACTACCTCTAAGTAGAGAGTTGTGATGAAGGTCTGTAACACCAGGCAGAGGGAGTGCAGACATATAGAAGTTATTAAAGTTAAAGAAAAATCTGTGGCTCCCGGTAGAGAGCTTAACAGATGGATATATTTTGGGCTAAAGTCCTGAGTTTTAAGTTGCTTATTGGTTTTAGAATTGATAGAAGGTGTTTAAGTTTGTTTTAAGGAGAGTAAAGAGATTACCTGAATCAGGTGGGGATTTTCATCTATGGTTCGGAACTTAGATAGGGAAAAATTGGCCACCAACTCCAAGTAGAGAGTTGTGATAAATGTCTGTAACACCAGGGAGAGTGGATGCAGACATATATTATAGAAGTTATTAAGGTTAAAGTAAAATCTGTGGTTCTGGGTAGGGAGCTTAACAGATGGGTATATTTTGGACTAAAGTCCTGGTTTGATGTGTTGCTCATTGATATTGGAATTGATAGAACGTATTTGTTTTTTTTTTTTTATGAATTAGCCCACTAAAGGCCACATGGCTCGTTGATGCCGGCTAGCGAGGGTTTGTGGTTATTTTTATATCTACCACAACAGGAAGCTCAGATTCTCTTAACATGGGCTCCACAGGAATTTTGGGTTAAATTCCTGATATCACAGAGTACAAAAGCCTATCAGGCTTATACACTATTGTTTAGCTTACTTCCTTGTTTTAAAATTGTTTAATCTTCATAATGGGTGTTACTTTGAGTTTTATGGTTATATTATTACTCTTGGAGAGAGTGCAAGATGCAAGTTTTCTCTTTACAGACAAAGGAACACAGTATTTTGGGAGAAAGATTTTGTCTTTGTGTTTTTAAACTGTAATTAGGCTCTGGAAACCTCACAGAGTCATACTGATCATATTTGAGAGAGGGAGACCACCTTTAAAACTTGCTTCAGGAGAATCAAGCAAAAAGATATCTTGATTCTAAACTTTTGTCTTGAGAGTTGTATTTTATAGAGTGTGCCTACTTGGAATGCTGGTCTCAAGGACTTTCAGCTGGGTCCAGTCAGGACACATTAGCTACAGCTTTTGCTTCATTCCTACCTTCTACTCCCAAGGATATCTCAATGCCCATGTACAGCTTGAAGAAGTTATAGAGGAGTCGTCACCCCAATTCCCTGGACTTTGGGAGGCTGAAAGTGGTTATTCTAAAGTTGTTTTTATGAGGAATTTAGAAATGGTTGTAATTTAACAGGAATAAATTAGCTAGATTGAGTTATACAATCATAATCTCATTTGTTAACTAAGCTAAAATCTTATCTTTGCTTTGATATAAAATTTATTTGTTAAAAGTTTAAAAGGACAAGGTCTAGAGCCAGTCCTTCTATTGATATCATTACAAATTTCTGAATTGATTATACATGTGAGTTAAGGGCCAAATAGCAAACATATTGCTGACTTTGTGAGAGTACTTTCAAGATATTATTAAGATATAAAGACAACAGTACAGATTGTCTTATATAGGTAGATGATTTTCAAAAACGTCAGAAATCCACAAAATTTGAGATTTAGTTATTTATCTTTTGTTGAGACATAGCTGCTCCTAACAGTTCCCCTTTGGTGGTTTAATGAAGAATTTGAACATCTCTACCTCCAGGTGAAGCAATATTTTGTGGCTAGGCAGCCACTGAACAAGACTGCCTGTTTCATCTGCAGATTAATACTGTCCAAAAAAGGACAAAATATGCAGAATAGTTGACTGATAAACTCTACCAAGACAGGGTGATCAGACCTTCAAAATCTGCATTTCAAGAGTTTGTCAGTTGATTTTGGGCCAGAAGGCTGAAGACTTGTGCTCACATGTTGCTAACAGGGGACTGTGCTCGTGGAGATTTGTCTCTACAACCTCTCAGTTCTGGAAGCTGTGTTATCTATGTGTATAGATATTTGGTCATTCAAAGATTTCTGATAGGGTTGCAGACTGATTATAGTCTCATAGCCTATCAGGCTGTTTAACTCTGAATATACATATTTATTGGATAGTTATCAGATAGTATACAAGGTAGCCTAGATATTATATAGATTTTAAGCCTTTCTTAAGCTGGAATGGATAACTAAATGTTCTGTTTAAGTGATATAGTGATGGACTGGGTGTTGAGTATACCATATGCTTTATAAATTGTAGAATGGTAATAATTGTACTTAATTTATATATGAGTGAAAAGGCTTTTTAACGGGACAAAAAGGGGGAAATGTTGTGGTTTGCCCTGCAGTTATCTGTATTTTGATGCTAATTCCACTGACCCAATGACAGCTGCCTAGTCACTACTCAGGAATCAGGTGACTTCACCAGAACCTTCTCCCCATTGAATTTGTAAAGTACAGGTGAGGGGCAGGTGCAGGATAGAAGAAGGCCTGTCATTGGAGGAGAAGGAAGGATGGGTGGGAGAGAAGTTTGAAGGAAGTGGAGGAGACTGGAACAGAAAAGGGAAGAGACAGGAGGGAGGGAGGGAGAGAGAGAGAGAGAGAGAGAGAGAGAGAGAGAGAGAGAGAGAGAGAGAAGCCATGGCAGGAAGATGCAGGCTGAGGTTAAGATTCTGCTCTGTGTATTTACAGGTTGTTCCAAATGTTGTTAAGGGATGGATGTGTACTGGGCTTTGTATGTTTAGGTGGGCAATTATATCTTACCAACTGGGTAAAAAAGAAAGCTCATTAATTAAAAAGAAATATTTCTTTACTCATCATGGTCACTCCATTTTTGATGTTTACTTGGTCACTCTATCTCACCGTGAGGTTCTCTTTTGGTTCATTTAATCTT
This sequence comes from Rattus rattus, assembly GCF_011064425.1. Classification (NCBI taxonomy): domain Eukaryota; kingdom Metazoa; phylum Chordata; class Mammalia; order Rodentia; family Muridae; genus Rattus; species Rattus rattus. Next base: position 84,635,860 of record NC_046164.1, on the reverse strand, counting down.
TTTATTGTGAATTAGTATTTATGTTTTTTCAAATTGTGAATCAGTAATTTTGTTTTTGTCTCATAGTAACTCTCTGTAATTTAAGTTTTTTCTCTCAGACATTTTACAATTAGGTTATTTACTTTTAGGTTATTTTTTCAAAGTAACTATGAAAAGTCATTTTTTTTACATGTACGTTACAACAAAAGTTGTAACTGGATTTTAATTCCATTTGAGGAATGCTTTCTTAGAACAATAACAACAACAACATCAACAAAACAACAAAACTACTAATGTTATGAAATACACATGTAATTTGTTTTTACAGAATTCACATCATGATTCGTCAAGGTAAAAAGCTTCAAACAATTTAAAGTATTTAAAACAATTTATTATTTAGCCACAGTGTACACGAATTGGCAATCAGTAGTAGAAAACTAATATAAAAATATACGGATATCTAGAAAGTAAATAAAATACTGCTGCATTATCCATGGTTCAAGGAAGAATTCCTAAGAGAAAGAATTTGAACTAATTGAAAAAGAAAATGCAAGAAGCAAAGGGTTGATTTTAAAAAGCAATTAATACTATCTGCTAAGTCCCAGCTTGATTGACCAGGGCAAAGAAGCAAATTACCAGAAAGAGAAAGGGATTTCATTACAGACTTTGCAGAAATGAAAGGGAAGATGAGGTTTTACTAAGAACAATTCTACATACATCTACCTGGACATTCTGGCAAAATGGATTATTTCCTCAAGAGACACAAACTACGCTAGTTCAAACATTGTGAAATAGATAACTTGAATATCCTGTGTCCATGAAGGAATTGAATTTGTGATTTGAGTTATTTTCTTCTGAATCTCAAGGCACAGGAGTTTTGTAGATATTCTGCCAAATATTTCAACAGACATTAACTGTGTCTTCACAATGCCTTTCAAAGGACAAATGAGGAAGAAACAGGACTGAATTCATCTATCTTAACATAGTAACTGATATCAAAACCAGAACACTAACAGACTAATTCTATTAATGAATATGGATGGAAAACTCTTAATAAAAACCCAATAAATTTGGATACAAACTGTAGGAAAGAAAACTTCAATAATTTATAAAGAAAAAATATATGTCATTTTAAGGTTTATAGGCACTGTGAACAAATTCAGTTAAAACAATGCAGAAAAGACATTGCCTTAATAAAGCAATTCAGAATAAAAAATTTCAGAAAGCAAAATCAATTGGAAATGTCCATAGTTAGATCACACTTTTCAAAGCCCTTCAGCTCAGATTATAGGTAATACTACTCATCTAAGCCTCCCTTCCTCAGATGAGGAACAAACCATCAATTCCTACTATCGTTGATGGAAGTTTTAGGCAAGTAAAAGTAAGAATAAACATGTAGATCCAAAAAAATGACATAAATGGACCATTCCTAAGGGAGAATTTATTTACACATGTACACACACACACACACACACACACACACACACACACACACTGCTAAGGATCTAACTAAACAGTGTCCCACTGCAACTAAATGGAGATTTCTGTATGACCACAGAATAAGAGAAAAAGAAAAATAGAAGGAAAGAAAATAACACAAACAAATAAATACTAGTCATGGGTACTCAGAAACTCATCTCATTGCCATTTCCCCAAATTTGAAAAATTTGGTATATTTATAGAAAATTATGAAGTAAACTTGAATTCTCAAATATACCAAAAGTTGAAGAAACACTAGAAGGTATATAAAAAGAAAGACACAGTTCAGTCAAGTTTGGAGCTAATGATGATGCTTTCCAAAGCTTGGGACACAAATTTATTAAAGATCTATCAATTCTTCATCTAGAATTCTTGATTCAATTATAAGCTTGATTATTCTAAAAATGGTTCGCACCTAGAATATCAATGCAAAAGCAAAATGAAATAGTCAGGTTTCAATATTTATGGCCACAGTAATCAAAATCACATCTAATTGGAAAAGCAATAGATACATGGGCAGTAGGATAGAATGGAAAAATAAATGCCCTGAGTTTTGTAACAATGAATTTTGACAAAGTAAGGTATTTTAACAAATAAACATAGTTGTTTCTATGGATTTCATAGGGAAAACTGGATAGCTCTAAATAAATTAAGGATCCTTGGACTAAACCTCTTGTTGTACACAAAAATCAGCAAGCAGTTATATATGAAAGGAATGAGTCCATAATCCTTGTAGAAGAAAAGGTTCCGTGCTCTTGATCTTGGTGAAAGTTCCTAGATTGGGACCAAGAGGAGGAGTAACCATAGAAGAAAAGGTCATCATTGAAGCACATTTCACCAATATGAATTCTCTTCTTTCCAAGAAGATCTTCCTAAAAGTATGGAAAAACAAGATTTTTTTCTATTACATACCTTTAAAAAACTTGAGTTTAGGGAATGGAAACCATTATCAGTATATTTTTGTAGAAAACTCTATTTTCAATAAAAAAGTAGAAAAAGAAAACAACTGCAGAACACACAATGGGATGTTAGAATTCTGTAGTAAAATGGCAATTAGTCTAGTTAGAAGCAGGAACATTACACAGAGATTACAATAGCATGACTCCCATCAGTGTATCAGAGAACTCAGATTTAAACTTCAGCAAGATATTCAAACAACTACATAAAAACATTATGACAGTTGTTTGCACTGTTGGGGAACTCAGTTTTCTTATTTATAGTGAGTTGGAAAGTAAAATTGTTTCACTAATCTGAGGTTTCAGCTATTTTACTGCTGGTCATTTATACATGCCCAAGGGGGAGAACCTAGCTTATGTCTAATCATAACCATGCATATCATAGTTGAGAGTTATTTTATTTGTAATGTCTCAAGCTTGGAAATAGCTACTATGGTTTATGTTTTATTGGATTTTAAAAAATTTATTTACACTTCAAATGTTATCCCCTTTCCCGGTTTCCTGTCCATTAACCCCTTATCTAATCTCCCCTGCCCTTCTTCTATGAGTGTGTTCCCTCACCCATCCACCCTCTTCTTCCCTCCTCTTCATCCTGACATTCCCCTGCACTGGGGACATCCAGCCTTAGCAGGACCAAGGGCTTCTTTTCCCATTGGTACCCATCCTATGCTACATATGCAACTGGAGCTATGGATCTGTCCATGTGTACCCTTGGATGGGGGTTTAGTCCCTGGGAGCTCTGGTTGGTTGGTATTGTTGTTATGGGGTTGCAGACCGCTTCTCCTCCCTCAATCTGTTCTTGGACTCCTCCAGCGGGGACCCATTCTCAGTTCAGCGGTTGGCTGGGGGAATCTGACTCTGTATTTGTCATGCTCTGGCAGAGCTTCTCAGGAGACAGCTATATCAGGCTCCTGTCAGCATGCACTTCTTGCCATCAGCAATATTGTTTGAGTTTGGTGGCTGTATGTATATGAGCTGGATCCCCAGTTGTAGCAGTCTTTGCATGGCCTTTCCTTCATTCTTTCCTTCAAACTTTGTCTCCGTATTTCCTTCTGTGAATATTTTTGTTCCCCCTTCTAAGACAAACTGAAACATCCACACTTTGTTTGTCCTTCTTCTTGAGCTTCATGTGGTCTGTGGATTGTATCTGAGCTTTGGGGCTAATATCAACTTATCAGGGAGTACATATCACGTATGTTTTTCTGTGATTGAGTTACCTCACTGGGGATGATATTTTCTAGTTCCATTCATTTGCCTATGAATTTCATGAAGTCATTATTTTTAATAGCTGAGTAATATTCCATTTTGTAGATGTCCCACATTTTCTGTATCCACTCCTCTGTTGAGAGACATCTGTCTTCTTTCCAGCTTCTGGCTATTGTAAATAAGGCTGTTATGAACATAGGGATATGTATCAATGCAAGGTATATTGTTACTATTTGTGAGTAAAGTTAAATAAAAGGTACAAATTTTTGATAAATGAATCATCTTGGGTGACTGGACCTTGGAGACATAAATATCCGATGCCCAAATGGTACACAGTACACACTCTACCTCTACAGCATTCGTGATACATAAGTAATTAGAGGTGGGAGTGGTCACATGGGAAGTCCTGTAAAGGCATACCCTAGCTTATTCTCTGTGTTGATGAAACAATGCTATATACTTAAATGTACTGCTTTCAAAAATCTATACCAGTTACTGGATGACACAGAGTCATATATGCAGCCTCAATGGCAACTTGTTGGTATTATTTTTGTTCTAAGGTGACATTGGGTAACATGTGAAAGACCACGCAGCATCCTCTCCTTAATTCCCACGAATTTTTAATTATCCCATAATGAAATTTTTAAGAAATATGTGCTACTCTGTGACTGTTTTATTTACTGTGCAAAATTAAAATTAAATGTATAATTAAACAAACAGTAATTAGAAATGGTAACCATGACATAGCACTTCATGCATTTCGAAGGAGTAATTTTGTATATTCAGCGATGTGTTTCCATTTGTCCTTCTCTGCTACCTTATTCGCTTGGCTGGGTGGAAGCTGTTTTAAGACCTTATGCATTTCTAAGCAGCAGAAACAAGACATCTTTTAGATGATCTCACAGCCATAGTGGGCAGACAGCAGCAGAGGTACCTTTAATTAACCAATGGAATAATGTGTTTTACTGGCCTTTAGTTGCTGCTCATTAATTTTCAATTTCTCTCTCACCTCTCCTCTGGCCCAGAATCCCTCATATGCATTTATAATTATCTGGCTTCTTTTTTCTCTTTCTTTTTTCTTGATGTTCATTTTTTCCCTCTCTCATTCCAATTTGAATAGTTTGTACTGCTCACTCCATATTAATTAATCATTCATTAAGGCATGTCCAAACTGTTATTAATATTATTCCTTAAAATTTTTATGTTAGACATATTTTTCATGTCTAGAAGTTCTCTCTGAGTCTCTAACAAAGCTCACGTATTTTTCCACCTTCCTGAGTATTTGGGATATATTTATAGTAACTATTTTAATATCGCTGTCAACTAATTCTATTATCTATGTCATATCTAGGTCTGTTTTGATTGATTGAGTTTTATCCTCAATATGAGTCACATTGCGGCTCCCCAGAAAGTCTAGTTACTGCAGAAGGATGGTAGAAATTATATAACTTGAGTTCTGTGCAAATTGCTCATTCTTATGAAAAAATTTGAGTTCAGCTCAGATATGAAGTAGAAAAACTTGGAAACACTTTGATCCTTTATAGATCAAGCTTAAATTTTAGACCTGATCTCATCAAGACTAACCAACACGTGGACCCGCTGTCCTGTGCCCTTTGTGACTAGTGAATGACCTCTAGATATATTCTGCTCTGTTTGTAACTCAGGCTTCTTTCTTTCACTTTGAGCTTTTGCACAGTGCTCCTCAGGAGCTGTTCAGTGTCTACAGTTAAAGCAGAAATCAGGACTGTGCCCACCTCTATCTGACCTGATGTCTGGACCCTGCAGACAGTAAGGCAGACATCACAGGGTGAGCCTGATATGTCTCTCTTTACAGACCTCTGACCTGCCTGCATAGTCTCCAATGTCTGAAGGCTATTGCATATAATATCATAACTCTCTGGTGGTCTGGGGAAGATTGAGGAAGTCACTTTCTCCTGATCCTTTCTGATGTCCATGAGCTCACATCTTTTGCTCGCCATTCCTCCCGAGGCAGTATTTCTTATAAGAGTGGCATGTTTATTACCAGTAATGTCATGTAGCACAAATGGTCCTTTTTAAATTGCAATAGTTTTAAGGCTCTTACTTGTCTTTTCTTGGCTTGATTGGCCATTTATCATTTCAAATCTGAATAACATTTCATTGTTTGGATTCACTATAAGTTGTTCTTCTATCACAACCTATTTTGGCAATTTGGAGTAAAACAGCTATGAATATTCACATGTAGGTATCTTTGTGTGGCTATTTATTTCAGTTAGTGGATTATATGGTAACATGTGCTCAGTTAAGGATAATACCCCTGGATTTTTGCATTCTATCAGCAATGAATGAACTTTCACTTTGTCCACACCCCTGGTAGAAATCAGTGTTGCCAAAATTATATATGCTTTCTATCCTAGTCGATGTGTTGTGGCACCCTCATTTTATTACCTACAGTTTTCCTCATAAAATAGGAGGCATAATCATGCACTCATTGCATAGTTTTCTGTCTTCTTCACTGAGGCTGCATTGCCTTCTATCGTTAATTCAGAAGTCATTCACTGCTGTATCCATATTAATGGCATTATTTAAGGCAAAAGATCACAGAGCCACCTCTGGATGGAAATGTGGCAAAGTCAAATTGGGAAAAAGTATGAAGATGGAAAGTCTTCTGCAGACATCTTTTCAAGAATCTCTACTAAGACAGAACAGGGCATGAAGAATGTTTGCAGAAGCTGCAGGAAAAGTATCGAAAGCAATAAATACATTTGGCAAGGCAATTTGTGAATAACTATTAAGGACTAAGTTACTGAATATACTACCATCTCAAATATTGGTTCAAAATACTATAGGGCAAAAGACCCTTTTCCCAACAGTTTTGGTATTATTCATCTTTCCTCCATTCTAATCTTTCTATATTGACATCACTTAAAATTTCATGTTGTGAATAGAGTGGCAACCTAAATTCTGAGCCCAGCTCCTGGGTCTAGAGAAATCATAGGCCTTAAAAGAAAATCCACTGCCACCACTTTGCTATTCTAACATAATTCCTAACTATACTATATTCTAAATCTTATACCTATAGATAAGTGTAGCTATCTCTCATCAAAGAAGCTTCTGTATGGAAAATGTAGAGCATCATAGAAATCCACAGCAGACACTCTGCACAGATGCCGGAACATTGGGATCTCAGCCACAATAACTGCACCTTCCTCTCACTTCTTGTATCTATGACTTAGAAAACAGGAAGGGAAGATTATAAGGGCCAGAACACTAAGAAGTCTGTTGTGAAATAGTCTCTCTCTTAGAAAGACCTGAAAAAGTAAGTCTATTAATAGACTTGCTTACAGACCGGAGAGATGACGCAATGGCTAAGAGCATTGAATGCTCTTCCCGAGGTCCTGAGTTCAATTCCCAACAACCACATGGTGGCTCACAATCCTCTGTAATGGGATCTGATGCCCTCTTCTGGTGGGGCAGCTACAGTGTACTCATATACATTTAGTAAATAAATCTTTTAAAAAAATAGACTTGCTTACAGGGAAGAGGGAAGCCCTCATGGGATCTTAACTCTAGGAAAGGAACTACATCAACTAGTGATTGCTGAGAGAGGGAGAGTTAGCTTCTCCCAGGGATGAAACAACTAATTAATTCTCCAGAGCTAGGTGGTCAGCCCTGCAACTAAAGTACGTTAAACAGGTTTCATTTATGTATTTGTGCATGGATATGCATATATGTAGGTAACAACAATAATAAAAGAAAAAGATGCTACTAATTAGGAAACGAGCTGTGAGAAGATGGCATGGAATTAGAGTGAGGGGGCTTGGGGGGCAGAAAGGGGGAAAGTGATGTAATCTCTTATTTATTTAGAAACACTGCCATGTAAATTAAGTTCCCTGTAAAATTTCTTTCCACTCAAAGACTTGAATTTTTTTTAAAGGTTAGATTTACATTAAGTGCAGACAATCTTTCCTTTATGTAAAGAAGTCACTTTGGGGTCAGGATCATTTAGAAGAGGGTAGACCTTGTGACCAGGCCCTTGGTTTAATTTTAAAGAAACCTTGAGGATCTGATACAAACACATCCCATTGCTAAGTATTGGCCTTTTGTGTCTTCTCCTGAGTCTCGGAGGGAGCATGGTATTCACAGGTGACAGTGATCACTAACCCAGTTCTTACTGGCTAACAGAAGATACATAAATGTTAAGTTCATGCAAAGTTCTTTACCCTTAGACTTCAGTACAAAAGAGCTCCAAGAAGTTTTCTCACATCCAAAAAGTCAGAGTTTAAAAAGAAGAGAAATAGACCAGAACCTTATAATGGCATCCTTCCCTCTGAGGCTCCCTTTTCTCCGTTTCTTGTCTTTGCTGCCATTTCTATGCACTTTTCAGGTCTAAATGTCAGGTATCAGAATTCAAAGTGAAACACTTCTCTTACTTATGTGCATTTCTCTTCCCAAGAGTCCCAAAGCCTAAATTTTAGATTCTATTTTTACTATCCTCGCAGCAGAGAGTGATGTGTTTCTATTGATTGATCCGGTTGAGAAATTTCTTTTCCTATAAACTTGGCATGGGGACAGAGTTGGGTGAGCCCCAGTCTCTAGAGAGGTGTTTTCCAAGGAAAGGGCCTGGAATTGTTGCACAACTAGTGTTCCCAGCTACTCTAGTTTTTAAAGGAGCCACAGACATCTCTGAGCAAGGTCATCTTACCTGGTATCTACCTGAAACTCACAGGATTCATCACTGTGATATTTCTTTCCTTTTACACCTGTACAAAATAGAAATGATGATCACAAGTCCCATTTCAGCATTTCCTTTTAATTTTGATCTCATGTAGAACATCGCTTACTCATACAATTCTTTTTCTTTTTCTTCCAGAGCTGTGATACATATTGAAGCAGGGTTATTTACACAAGTCTTACTGAATGCTTTTTTTTGCTTCTTATGAGCTTTTATATCTTTAGGTTCTTTTTATTAGATTCTTAGGTATCTTGCAGCTGTAGAAAACTGTCAAAACCTTCCTTTGCCAAATTTTTTATTACTGGTCACCATAAAGTTAGGGTTAGGGTTAGACAGAAGGTGAGGCAGACAGACAGCTGTTATAATTCTGAGTTAGGGTTAGGGTTAGACTGACACACAGGCACACGGACAGAGTGTGACTATGTTGGGGATACAGTGCCATGCTGAGTATTTGCCTGCCATGCATGGGGCCCTAGGTTCAATCCCTAGGACTGTACCTTGAATATATTTGCAATATGTGGCTGCCAAGAAAAGACAAAAGAAATCTTTCACTTTTCTTTTACTAGCCTCTATCGAATAAACCAGAAAACACATATTTTAAAATTAGGCAGCCTCTTGGGACTTTGCTTTGCCATGTGATGTATGGCCATTGAGTTCCATATGGTCATCCCCAGTTAGATCTTCTGTCAGGCAGATTCTTTCTGAAAGGCTGTAAAATTTAACCAGTCAAAATTGAAAAAAAAAAAAACAACTGTGATTATCTCTTCAGAGTGAGATCTGTTTTTCTTTATAATTTGTTTTTCTTGGATATTTTATGTATTTACATTTCAAATGTTATCCTCTCCCCCACTCACATACCACCTCCGAGTCCTCCCCGTGCTTTTATGACGATGCTTCCATTCCCAACCACCCACTCCAAACTCAATGCCATGGCATTACCCTGCATTGGGGAAACAAGTTTGCACAGGACCAAGGACTTTTCCTTCCATTGATGCTGCACAATACCACAGAATGAGATGTTATGCAGCTTATTGGGGTCTCTGTCTTATTCCCTTTAATATGCTTCAGTAAAATCATGACTTACCCGGTCCCTTCACAGTAGCCCAGCTGATAATCCTATAAGGTGACCTGAAAACCCACCATAAGCGTTTTTCCTTGAGAAATTTTTATTTGAAACTTCTAGGTAAGTTTGAATAAGAATAAAATTAAGTACTTACCCCTCATGCAGATGACACTGGGTTTGATCACCAATATCTTAATTTATGGATTAATCTTTATGACTAAAAATAATTCAGCATGATATTATTGGGTTTGTGTAAAGTTCAAGCAGTTGATATTATTGATGGTGTGTATGTGTGTGTGTGTGTGTGTGTGTGTGTGTGTGTGTGTTTCAAACTAGTAGCTGTTTTGTGTAATTGCTATAATTTGCTCCCTTGTACATAGGCAAGTTTCCACTGAAATCCTGTGCTATTGAGACAATTCCTGTTCTGCCTCTGTCAGACTTACGTGATCAAAGGCAGGTATGTATGCCAATCTTTCGTGTATATAATATATGAAAAAGAGTTGTCAGGCTGGGATAAATTTCTTGTGTATCTGCAGTTTCGTAGGTTTTCTCCTGTTAGCCTAAAATAAATCTTGTGATTCCCTCATTACACATATTTATTACACATCAACACCAATTACCCTATAGTGTAGTACCTAGTAGTACGCTAGAGTTCAGACGACGTATTTCTTTGAGAACTTACCTGTGATGGCTGATTAAATTGACGTAGCTGGAATGTGAATCCTCAATGGAGAAACTGCCTCCATCTGATTGACCTATTTGTATAACATTTTTTTCTTGTCTAATTGAAAAATGAGGATCTAGGATATTGGGAGTGATGCTATCCTTGGGCAGGTGGATCAGGAGTGTATAGAAAAGTAATTGAGCAAGCCATGAGAAGGAAATAGTCATCACCATTTCTCCATGGTCTCTATTTTGGTTCTCTCTTCTCAGTGATGGACTGTGAGGTGGAAGTGGAAACCACTAAATATCCATTTTCTTTTCCAAATTTTCTTTTGGCTATGGTGCTCATCACGGTGGCAATAGGAACCAAACTATAGCAGACTTTGGTAACAAAATTGGTTGTTGTTCTGTTGAATCTAGCTGTGTCACTTGTGTGGGAGGCTTGTGGAAGGGTTTTGGTATATGAACCTGGAAAGGTGGCTGAGTGATTAGAGCTTACTGTTATGTTCTCTGTGAGCTCAGAAGATGAGAATTCTTCAAGCAATAAAGATAATAGTTTGTGAGATCATCGAGAAAAAAACTAAGATTTTATAGGGCTATTTATGTGTAAGAATCTGTGGAAATTAACCCTTTACTGGGGCAATAGAAGTGTAAAATCAGTTAATTAGGAAGAGACCAGCACCAGGATGACATGTTCTAGGAAGTCTTTCTTCAGGGTCAGCACACAGACACTGTGACTGAGAATGGCTAGGGCTGTATCTCAGGCTGAATCTAACTTGAGTAAGGACTTTGCACCCAGTTCTGGTTTGGGTAGCTTGGAAGCTACAAGACTGAACAAGTTGTAGAGAAAAGCTGAGGTTTTTGTTGCTTGAGAGGCCAGAAAGAAGAGGAAGAGGCCACTGGAGAAGGAAGGTGCTGCTTCAGTTGTGATGGAGACGCCATTATGTTAGAGATCCATGGACGAAAGATGTCTATCAAGAACACCAAGTGGGTGTGGAGTATAGTTAGCTTGAACTACAAAACAAGCTGCGGAGAGTGTGAATGTCAAAAACTGTCCCCCTTACTTGTCTTTCTCAGATGCCATGAATCTTCACTGTCCTGAGTATACAATGGTGACGCTATTTAGTCTTTCCTATCTCACTCCCTCATTTTGAATCCATTTATGAAGTTCCTTTGCTCCTTCATCCGTTTCTCCTCCAATGTTTCTTATTTCCCTCTTCTTTTTTTTCCCAGTTACTCAAGTCTACATCTCTTTCCTGTGAAGTTTATTGTGCCACCTTTCACAGGTGACGCATTTACTTTTATGATGTTTTTCCTTCCTGACAACACCCACAGATGTTTTCAGGAAAAAAATAGCACATGTAGTGAGCAAGTTACTAAATAAAATATGTTGAATGATAACATTAATGCCAAGAAGAGTTTAAATGTTCTACATTGGTCACAGTTCAAGTCCCTGGGGTGAGACCCTTCTTTCTTCCCAAGGCAGTGTACCAACTTACCTTCACATCGGCCTCCAGTTGTATTCAGGGTTCCATGGAGATTAGTCTCAAGGAACGCTCTTACTCTCCGCCTCTGTTATTTTAATTTAGGCTGTGTAAAAAGATTTTCCCCCAGATAAATTTATGTATAGAAGGAGAGATGTCCACGTTATTTAGGGGAGAAAATGTGACTTGATCCTTTGACTCCTTCACTCTAAAACAAAGATAAATTCCTCATTTCACCATCTCCTGGAGATACTTCTCATTTCAGTTATTTTCTGTGAAGAGACATTTGGATGCTAAGAAAGGTCCCTTATAGAAATCTATATTTTTGTTATTTTAGTTGTGAGCCTTAGCCTTTTATGGATAAATTATTCTGCCAGCTGGAGATGTCGATATGCCCAAGGCCAGGGTAGGACAAAGAGGATTTTGATGGAATGGACAAGGAAAATATCATGGACTTGATGGAGGGATATCCTGGATAATCTGTAGTATACAGTGCTGTTGCAGGAGGAAGCAACGGATTGAAATTGATGTTAGAAATGTAATGAAAATGTATAATCTCTTCCATTAGTTTGTTAAATAGGACAAACTCCATAAAAATGATAAAGAAGACTGTAGTAAAAATTAAAGTTTCTTTGGGCTGGAAATTCTTAAAATCAGAACACATGCTCAATTTTCATGTCTGTCTAGAAACTGTGTTGGTCAATCCTTTAATAAGGTAAGGCAGAGAACTGGCCATGCAGACTCAGGCATAGGACCACATTTTGTTAGGAATACAAGCCAAGGAACAGCTCCCTGGGCATGGTCGCTTGCTTAGGTGACAACAGTGCACCCTTCTGCAGAAGCAAAACATTTTACGTGAAATACTTCAAATTGTACAGTCATTTTCTTGAAACTGCCAGACCCATTCCCAACAGTGATGTGAGAGAGCTGTGAAGAGCAAAGGAATGTAGGGAGCTTCTACAAGTTGAACATTTAATATTTTCTCCTGCAGTTAACTTGATTTTAGTCCCATGGAAACCCTTTCAGAGTTTTGACTTCTGGAAGAGAAATGGATTTGGATTCTGTTGACTTCACTCGTTTTTCAGTACCTTATTACCGTGGTGATAGAACTTTAAAATAATTATCTAGACTGTGTAAGTAAGACCAGAACACTAAAGATCTTTTCAGCTGTTTTATTTTTAGATAGAAAAATACATGTGTAACAATACTCTGCTTGCATGGACCCAAATTTGCACCTTGGTTTCTAGCAATCTCACAGTGTGACACCTAACCTTAGTACTACAGTTTACCCACTGAACAGCAGCCCTTCTCTGCCCAATGCAGATTCTTGTGTCCAGAACTTGACACAACCATATATTTTTTATTGGATATTTTCTTTATTAACATTTCAAATGTTATCCCCTTTCCTTGTTTCCCCTCCAGCAATGGCCTATTTCATTCCCCTTCCCCCTGCTCATAATTGGGTGCTCCCCCCACCAACTTACTCACCCACTCCCTCCCTCCTCACCATCCTGGCATTCTCCTTCACTGGGGACATAGAACCTTCACAGGACCAAGGGCCTCTCCTCCCATTGATGCCCAACAAGGCCATCCTCTGCTATATATGTGGCTGAAGCCATTGCTTGCCCCATGTGTATTCTTTTGTTGGTGGTTTAGTTCTTAGGATCTCTGAGGGGGGGTCTCATTAGTTGATATTATTGTTCTTCATATGGCGTTGCAAACCCCTTCAGCTTCTTCATTCCTTTCCCTAACTCCTCCATTGGGTACTCCATTCTCAGTTCAATGGTTGGTTTCAGACATCCACCTCTGTATTTGTACAGCTCTGGTAGGGCCTCTCAGGTAACAGCTTTATCAGTCTCCTGTTAGCATGCACTTCTTGGCATCCACAATAGCATGTTGACTATATATGGGGGATAGATTGCTTTAAGATGATGTCATTATAAATCATCTTAAGGCAGGTATAGGATAGAATGAAGCCTGTCATTGGATGAGAAGGAAAAATGGGAGGTAGAAAAATTTTAGAGGGGAGGAGAGGCAGCCGAGAGAATATGGAGGTAGATGTTAAGATTCCTCTCCGCACATTTACAGGTTGTTATGAATATTCTTAAGGGATGGATGTGTACAGGGCTTTGTATGTATAGGTTTGCAATTACATATTATCAATTGGATCAGAGGTTATTTTGTTGTGTGTTCTGTCCTGTGGCAATTTAATTGCATTCAAGTGAATGCGAGGTGACTGGAGACACTGAACCACCATGGAATTGGGATGTGTATGTCTGGCATGGTGGCAACCTGTCTTGGGAATGAGATGGGTATAGAGATTGTTGCTAGGCTCAGAGAGTAGACATCAGCAGTGTGATATGGGATGGTGCACAACAGGCAAGAGATGCTTTGTTGACTGAGATGAAAACATCCAACAGATGTCATGGGGCATTATGGTGCTGGATCTAGTGTGGGGTAAAAGAAGCATTATTTTAATTTTAGAGCAACAGATCCCCAGGTGGGCCAGTCTCTGGATGACATTGCCTTCAGTCTCTGCTCCACATTTTGTCTCAGTATTTTCTCCTGTGAGTGTTTTGTTTCACTTTTTAAGAAGGACTGAAGCATCTGCACTTTGGTCTTCCCTCTTCTTGACCTTCATGTGGTCTGTAAATTGTATCTTGGGTATTCCAAGCTTTTGGCTAATATCCACTTATCAGTGAGTACATACCATGTATGTTCTTTTGTAATTGGGTTACCTCACTCAGGATGATATTTCCTAGTTCCATCTATTTGCCTAAGAATTTCATGAAGTCATTGATTTACCCTGAGTAGTACTCCATTGTAAAAACATACCACATTTTCTGTATCCTTTCCTCTATTGAAGGACATCTGGGTTCTTTCTAGCCTATGGTAATTATAAATAAGGCTGCTATGAATATAGTGGGGCATGTGTCCTTTTTATATGTTGGAGCATCTTTTGGTTGTATGCCCATGAGTAGTATAGCTGGGTTCTCAGGTTGTACTATGTCCAGTTTTCTGAGGAACTGTCAGACTGATTTCCACAGTGGTTATACCAGCTTGCAATCCCAACAAAAATGGAGGAGTGCTCCTCTTTTTTCACATCCTAGCCAGCATCTGCTGTCACCTGAGCTTATGATCTTAACCATTCTGACTGGTGTGAGGTAGAATCTCAGGGTTGTTTTGATTTGCATTTCCCTTAAGACTAAGAATGTTGAATATTTCTTTAGGTGCTTCTCAGCCATCCGATATTCCTCAGTTGAGAATTCTTTGTTTAGCTCTGTACCCCATTTTTAGTAGGGTTATTTGATTCACTGGAGTCTTCCTTCTTGAGTTCTTTGTATATATTGGATATTATCCCTCTATCAGATTTAGGATTGGTAAAGATCTTTTCCCAAACTATTGGTTGCCATTTTGTCCAATTGACAGTGTCCTTTACCCTATAGAAGTCTTGCAATTTATGAGGTCCCATTTGTCCATTCTTATCTCAGAGCATAAGCCATAGGTGTTCTGTTCAGAAAATATTCCCCTGTGCCCATGTGTTTGTGGCTCTTCTGTACTTTCTCTTCAATTAGTTTCAATGTATCTGATTTTATGTGAAGGTCCTTGATACACTTGTACTTGAGGTTGTACACAGAGAGATAAGTGTGGATTTGCATTCTTCTACATGCTGACCTCCACTTGAACCAGTGCCATTTGTAGAAAATGCTGTCTTTTTTAAACTAGATGGTTTTATTTCCTTATTGAACCATAGGTGTGTGGGTTCATTTCTGGGTCTTCAATTCTATTCCATTGATCTACCTGCTTGTCTCTGTATCAAAACCAGGCAGTTTTTATCATTATTGCTCTGTAATACAGCTTGAGATCAGGAATCTTTGTTTCCCACAGATGTTCTTTTATTGTTGAGGACAGTTTCACTATCCTGTTTTTTTGTGTTTTTTTTTATTCCAAATGAATTTGCAAATTGCTTTTTCTAACTCTGTGAAGAATTGAGCTGGAATTTTGATGGGGATTGCATTGAATCTGTAGATTGCTTTTGGTAAGATGGCCATTTTTACAATATTAATCCTGCCAATTCATGAGTGGGGAAGATCTTTGCAACTTGTGAGATCTTCAGAGACTTGAAGTTCTTGTCATACAGATCTTTCACTTGCTTGGTTAGAGTCATACCGAGATGCATTATATTATTTGTGACTATCGTGAAGGGTGTTATTTTCCTTATTTCTTTCTCAGCCTGTTTATCCTTTGAGTAGAGGTAGGCTACTGATTTGTTTGAGTTAGTATCATATCAAACCACCTTGCTGAAGTTGTTTATCAGATTTAGGAGTTTTATGGAGTCACTTAAGTATTCCATTTAGTTGGCAATTTTTTCCCAGCCTTTTACTCTGAGACAGTGTCTGATTTGTCACTGTGGTACATTTCCTCTGTGCTCAATATGCTGGGTCTTGTCTTTGTATCCAGTCATTTAGTTTATGTCTTTTTGTGGAATTGAGTCCTTTGATTTTAAGAGATATTAAGGAAAAGTGATTGGTGCTTCCTGTTTTTTTTTTTTTTTTTTTTTTTTTGGTTAGAGGTGGAATTACATTTCTTTGGCTATCTCCCTTTTGGTTTGTTAAAATATTAGGTTCTTGTATTTTTGGTTTTTTCTTTTTTTGTTTTTTTTGGGGTGTAGTTTACCTCCTTTTGTTGGAGTTTTCCATCTATTATACTTTGTAGGACTGAATTTGTAGAAAGATATTGTGTAAATTTGGTTTTGTCATGGAATATCTTGGTATCTCCATCTATGCTATTTGAGAGTTTTGCTTGATATAGTAACCTGGGCTAGCATTTGTGTTTTCTTAGGGTCTGTATGACATCTGCCTAGGATCTTCTGACCTTCATAGTCTCTGGTGAGAAGTCTTGTGTAATTCTGATAAGTATGCCTTTATATGTTACTTGACCTTTTTCCCCTACTGCTTTTAAGATTCTTTTTTGTTTTGTGCATTTGGTGTTTTGACTATTATGTGACAGGAGGAATTTCTTTCCTGTTCCAATCTATTTGGAGCTCTCTAGGCTTATTGTATGCTTATGGGCATCACTTTTTTAAGGTTAGGGATGTTTTCTTCAATAATTTTGTTGAAGATATTTAGTGGCCCATTGAGTTGGGAATCTTCACTCTCTTCTATACGTATCATCCTTAGGTTTGGTCTTTTCATTGCTTCCAGGATTTCCTTGATCTTTTGGGCTAGGAGCTTTTGCATTTTGGATTTATTTTCTTTGATGATTGTGTCAATGTTTTCTATGATATCTTCTGCCCCTGAGATTCTATCTTCAATCTCTTGTATTCTGTTGATGATGCTTGCATCTATGACTCCTGATCTCTTTCCTAAGTTTTCTATCTCCAGGGTTGTCTCCATTTGTGACTTCTTTATTGTTTCTATTTTCATTTTTAGAATCTGGATGATTTTGTTCAATTCCTTCACGTATTTGGTCGTGTTTTTCTGTGACTCTTTAAGGGATTTTTATGTTTCCTCTTTAAGGGTTTCTACCTGTTTATATGTGTTCTGTATTTCTTTAAGGGGGTTATTTATATCCTTAATTCCTCTATCATTATCATTAAATGTTATTTTAAATCTGAATCTGAGTCTTACTTTTTGCTGTGGTGGGAGGACTGGGTTGTTAAGATGCCGAATAGCCTTGTTTTCTGCTGCCTATGTTCTTGTACTTGCCTCTTGCCATCTGGTTATCTGTAGTGCTACCTGTCCTTGCTATCTGTCACTGGTGCCTGACTCTCCTATGATCCTGGTTGTGTCAGAACTCCTCAGAGTCCAGCTGTCTGTGATCCTGTGATCCTGAAATCCTGCTTGTGTCAGTGCTCTTGGGAGTCATGCTTTCTCAGGGTATTGCAAGTGGGTGGTGAGCCAGAGCCCTTGGTTTGCTTTGGGCACTGGTGTAAGCTTGAAGGAACCTGTGCTTCTTGCTTGGCGAGGGTTCAGGTTTCTCAGAGGGGTTCCCAGTTACACTGGGTGTTTGGAAAGGTATTGTGGCCTCAACTGTGATCTTGAGTTTGTCAGAGCTCCAGTGTTCCTGGTTGTTTCTGATCTCCTGGGAGACAAGCTTCCTCTGTGATTCTGTGATCCTGGGTGTTTCAGAGTACTTGGGAGTTAGGCTCCCTCTGGGTGTTGTAACAGTGGATACAGAGCCAGCACTCCAGGTCTGCTCAGGGTCCAGGTTCAGACTGAAGGGAACCTGTGCCACTGGCTGTGTAGAGATTCCTGTGTCTCTGAATCCTGAGGGGTCCAGTTACTCCAGGTGTTGGGGTAGATACTTGGCTTCTCCTGTGATCCTGGGCATTTCAGAGCACCCAGGCATTGGGCTCCCTCTGCATGTTGGGCCCACCCATATTTAAACACATGTTTTCACTGTCTTGAATTTGGATTCAGGGTAGCAAGGACCAAGATCTGTATTTGGAGCACAAACTCAATTTGAACTATAGAAAACTTTAAATATTTCTGTTACTACCTCTGTTCTTTCAGTTTATAACCCCCTTAAACAGCAATTTATAATCCAGTTGTGCCTGGGATTTCCCTTTTTCTCCTGTCACTTGACTTCTGGTTAACTCCCTGGTAGTTTTGGTGATGAATTCTGTGTGAGCAATGAATAAAATCTGTTCTTTTTCCTTGACACTTTCGGGTCATCTTGCTTTATTCTCAGATCTACTGTGGTATTTTTAATGTGACTTTGGCATGAAAATCTTTGTGACCTCTGTGCTGCCTGGATCCTCAGACCAATTAAGCTACAATCTACACTTGCCTATGGTTTTCATGCCCAGACGCACTGACTTACCTTTCTTTGTGTCTAATTCCCTCTGTTCTTAAATATCCTCTAGAAGCCCATTTGTTCCTGATGGTGGCAGTGGGAGGTGGTGGCACCTTTTAAAGCTGGTTTATACTGGAAAGTCTTTTGGTCACTGAGGCATGACTTGAATGGAATTTTGATACATTCTCTCTTTTCACCTTGAGTTCCTGAGTTGAGCAGTTTTGTCTTGTCAAATGCCTCTATCATGTTGTACTGGCCTCTTCACTGAAAGCAATGGGCACAATCAATCATGGACTGAAATCTCCAAAACTGTGAGCCAAAATATAGAATTTGTCTTCAAAAGTAGTCGTTTTATGAGTTAAAGTAAGGGAAATATAGCTGTTTTATATGTTAAGATATTCTTGATTTAGAGTCTTTGCCTATGTAGTTTTTTCTTTTTCTTTTTTTGGCTTGCAAAAGCCCTCCCCTACCCCATTATTTTCTGTTATTCTATTAATTTCTGAGTTATGTCTTCCTTGGATGTTCAAGCTTTGTTAGGTCCTCTACTTACATTTTGTTTTTACACTATATATGTTTCCACATGTCTATATTCCAATCTCCAAACCTATGTTACTATTATCTTGCTTTTTGTTTAAGGGTATGCGCTTAAACATGGACCAGATGGGGCAATATTCTCGAAAGTCTCGAGTATCCACAATAGATCTGTAGCTGTTATGTTGACTAATTCAAAAAAATTACTTTCTTCATGTGATTATTGCCAATGGACACTATATCTGTCCTTGCCTTCATTTGCAACAATAGTACCCAGCTTCTTGAAGCATGAAGAAACAAAATCATATGCTACTTTTTGCATCTGTCACTGAAAGTACATGTTGCTTAAGATGTAATCTAGCTTATGACACTAAAGCATTGCACTTCATTTTTGTGTGCCTTTCATCTCAAGACTTCAAATTTTTCTGTTAATTATAACATCATACTATATACCAATATGCTAACTGGTAAGTAGTATTCCTTAGGAAACCTTCATAGGGACTGTCTGAGCTCAGAGAGATTCTAAATATTTTAATTTATGCTTTTCTTTAGTAGTAGTTACTTTGTTTTTATTCATTTTTAAATAATATGCCCCCTTGTCTGTATGACTATTGTATGCATAAGAGTATTTTAGCAGTGAATTTGAGTGGGCGCCTCTATTGATTCCTACCATCTAGGGAATTGTTCTAATACAATATGGGCTCTGGGTTGTGGACTGTTTTACTTTTTGCATACCAATAATATTGCTGCAATGTTTTCCCAGTAGCAAAAGTGCTATTTCAAACAGTCAGTTTTTCTCATTTAATTCTTGCTTTCTGGAGTCATGTTAAACATTTAGGAGTAAGTAGAAAGCACTGTGCGATTTACTAATTTAAATATCAAATTTATTTAACTAGATTATATCTTTTGTTCTAGTGTAAACAAATCTCCTGGGCTGTCTTTTCATTTTTATTTTTTTAAACTAGATTCTTTTGGCAAATTGGTAAATAATGTTCTTTAAAATAGCTTTCTAAAAGAGTTTCTTCCTAGATCTGAAGCCAAGTTTTATAATGATGAAAATGAATTTGCCTGGCCAACTGTTTCATTGCTTAACTTGTCTCATAACTAAAATGTACACCCTTATAAATACACTACCCCTTTCTACAACCCATTCAGTCACACTCCTCTCATTTAGTCCTTCTAATTTAATATGGTAATAATTGCCATCTTTTCTCCATAAAATATATTCATGACAATTTTGTGAGAAGTTTTTCAAGATAATTTCACTATTTTCCACTTAGTGAGTTTTTTCTGTGTTTCCATTTTGTCTTGAAATAAGGTCATATAGTTTATCTCATTCTATTTCATACAAGTCTTGAAAAGAAAGATTGTACTTTTAATGATTTATGTATAGTCATGTTGCAATTTCTTTAATATGCAAGGTATAATTTATTGCAGCTGATTGAAGGGCACCTTAAATAAGTTAAGACTCAGGTGGAATAATGTGAGTATCTGCTATGTAATGAGGAGTGAAGATATATCTTGATATTCCAACGAAAAGCTCCAAATTTAACCATATTAATGTTTTACAGACATCTGTATTTAGATTAACATCTGAAGGACCTCAATAAAGCAGATGCATCTGTAACAGTTCTGACCCATCTTTCTGTTAGAGCTTTTGCTGGAACTCAGTGGTTTTAGCTTTTGTTCTCTGAACAAGCACTTAGATATTTAAATCAAAGAAAACACTAGTTTTGATGAGGGGGAGCTAAATTATTAACATTAATATTTGTAATATTTTGCCAAAATATAGATCTTACACGAATTTGAAAGAATGTTTTTGTTAATGTTTGTAGCACGAAAGAAGAGTCCTTCACATGGGAACATGTTTGAGTATTGCCGTTTGCAGTGTACTTTAAAATTTGCAAATTAAGAATTCACTGGGTTAGTAAAATGGTTATGCTTTTTAACAGGGAAATTGGTACATGAATTTTCCATTAATTCCTATAGTAATTGATTTCAAGCGATACCTCTTATAGGCCCTTTGCAGCCTAGCCTGTTATATTAATATGGTACTGATCCTCAAACCAACAAGTTGTACTCAGGTAGCTTCAGTGAGTACTATCCATGAACATTCATTAATATTTCTATGCCCTTCATGACAGTGCCTTCTAACAACAACTCTCTAATCATCTGCCTTTCCCTGTTTCTGACACCAAAGCAGAGAAGCTTAATCCTCCCTGCATGGGTGTTGTCTTATATGTGACATAGCCTTTCATTTCACATGGCTTGTCACTGACTCCTGCATATAATTCTGGATCTAGTTCAGCTCATATTAGTGATAGGATGGAAAAAATTAACTGGCATTTTAATAGATTAAATTTTCAATCCTGTTTTGAAGTTTTCTTTAATTAATATACAGAATGAAAAACTATTTGAACATCAATTTGTGTATGAGCAATGAGGTTTATAAAATAATTGAAGTTCTTTTTTAATATTAAAAATGTCAGAGATTTAATTATATACACTCTATCTTACAATCACATAGTTTAGTATAGAATTTCATACTGAAATACATTTAAGGGAAGATCATGAGTAATGACAACTTTTTTTCTAAGAAAATTACTTGGTGTTGGCTTCTTACTCTTTGTGCTTTAATAAGCACTGGTTTCCTCTCTCTCTCACTCCGAGGACCTCTCTCTGGCTAAGTGAGAGGTTTGAAACTCATTAACTCTTCATTAACCACGGAGAAAAGAAAGGAAAGAAGTAAAATATTTTACACAGACAATATACATACACAGACACACATATGCACACACACTCATACGCACACACTCTGTTCAAGGCCCAGCTACCTGTCTCATCAACTCCACAGGTGTTCATGCATAGTTACATACATACATACACATATACCTGTGTTTTATTAGGCAATTAATGTTACTGAAATCACCCCATTGGCACTGGTGGGAATTCCTTGCTATCAGCCTCAATGCTCTGGATTTCTAAATGGAAGATACACACACACACACACACACACACACACACACACACACACACACACACACAGAGCCTTCTATTTAAATATGCCTTAAACAGCTTAGTGGCTGTGCTATTCCCAAACGTCCATGTTGTTAATGCCTCCCTTCCAATGCTCCTGAGTTACTACCTACTAAAATCTGTATTCCATCTTTGCTACCCTAGACCCATGGGTGACGAGGTGGGGCTGGAGCTGCTCTTCCTCAGTTATTACATGATCGATACGCTCTCTCTTTTATAGCTCTCAAGCCTGGATCTTATTTCTTTCCCAGCATGCCAATTCTCCTTCTTTCTCGGACACCTTGCCTGTGAATCCTAAGGTCCTGCCTTTTCTCCATGACCAACCATTGGCCAGTGGCAACTTTATTTACCCATAAGAACCAGTTCGGGGCAGGGACCCTCTGCGTCTTACAGATTCTTGGGCAATTTTGGGAACCTAAATGACATAATGCAAGCAATAAACCAAATCTGAAACATACCCACACATGTGTGTATAGTAAACAGACATATACATATGTACATTTGGTAGATTGGGCAGAGCCCCCTTCCCCTAAACTACATGCATACATTTGGTTGGTGGGTGGGAGAGAGCCTATGATGCCATGCTTCATTACATTTCTCTGGGCCTTACATACTTTCTTAGACAAAAATTCTTAGGAAATTACCTTACAGATTACACGTTACATAAAAGGGGAATAACAGAAGGATGTTGGTAGTTAAATCCAAAACAGTGTTTCATTCTATAAGCTCATTATAAGTTCAAAGCAACAGTTTCATGTGGCCTTGCTCTACCATAGTGCATATCTGTGACTTTATCCTTGGATCAGTGAATGTTTTCCTTGATCACAAGCCTATTCCTCTTTTTGTGTAATTGTGAATGTTCATTGTATTTCTTATTATTTAGCCTTTACTTACTATTCTATGAGCAGTGGGCACATTTTACTCTTAATTCTTTTTAACAAACCATCTCTTAAAACTTTATTCCTAAAATTATTTGAGTCAAATCAGACTATAATATATAATATCTATATAATATATAATATATTATAATATCTATAATATATAATATCTATAATAAATTATCAGGAATTATAAAATCATCAGCTTGTCTATATGGCATTATTATATGGTGATACATCTTCATTGATCTGTAGAAAGTCTTCCCAGTAGGGTGGGCTAATGCCCAGGAATCATTAGATTATATAACAATGGCAGAAAAGAACATACCGGCTGAAAGAAGCAATATTGAGATGAACTCTCTTGGGACATTGCCTCTCAGAGCTCACCCATCATAGACCATTCTGAAACAGTGGGCTACCTCCAGGAAAGTAAACTGATTCACTTAGCCTCTCTTAGTTGTTTCCTGACAATTATTGTGTCTGGGTTTCTAGGCTTTGTCTCAGCATAGACTGTGATGAAACACAAACAAGTTTTGTTAAAGAATTTTCTCTCTTCCTCTCAGTTTAAGGGAGAGGGTGAGGGGAGAGGGAGGGAGAGGGAGAGGAGAGGGAGAGGGAGAGGAGAGGAGAAGGAGGGAGAGGGAGAAGGAGGGAGAGGGAGAGGGGTAGAGGGAGGAAAAGGGAGATATTGGGGAGTGGGAAAGCTTGGACTCTGGAATTTTCAGTGTCTTAAAATTTTTGTCTAATGCCTTGTAAATTTACAAATAGCAGTTTTTAACTGGTGTCTAGCTGGGAATGCAGATTTTTTTTTAAAAAAAATTCCAATGCAGAGCATACAGGACCTAGTCTGAGGCCCCTTACACAGATATAGCAGAAGACTGCCTGGTCTGGTCTCAGTGGGTGAAGATGCACCCAACTCTTAAGAGACATGAGGTGCCAGGGAGTAGGGAGGCCTGACAGGGGGGCAGGAATCCTCTTGAATATAGGGGGGTTGTAGGAATGGGATAAAAAACTGTGGGAGGGCACTGGGAGGACAGCAACTGGACTGTAAAAATAATAAAAGTAATAAAAAATTCCTGTACAGAAAAAATTATGAAAAACTTTCATTGTAAACATGATAAGTGCAGGGCTTTTGAATTCGCAAAGTATGGAAGTAAGAGAGTAATAAATCACCGTTAAGTAGCTAGATTAAAAAACAAACAAAACTAAGCATTGCATTGTGGAATCCTACTGTGATCTTTTCTTTTTTTTTCTTCTCTTTCTTCTTCCCTTTTTGAATAATATATGTACAATCATTCTCCTCAGAACTAGCACAGCTTGAATTGAAATAATCGCTCTAATTTGTATGGAAAAAAAATCACCCTCATTTGTGCTGATAAAATGCAACTCATGACAACTCCGACCCTGTGGTTTTAATGTGATTCCAAAAGCTGCCTGCAGTAGAGAAATGTATTAGAGATTCTAAGTGCTGATACTATTTCATTTTGTAACACTTTGGAATACTTGTGACGGCGGGTAAGATGTGCTCTAGATTTTTTTTTCTCGTGTGTGATTTTTACAGTCCCTTTAATTTGACTCCAGATCCAGAAAGCTTATTTTGTGAAGACTTGTCACCCTAAAGAGTTCACATAGGCTTCTGGTTTTATGTGCAAGGTACAATTGTAGTGTGTACAAACCTTATATGGTGGCAATACATTTTTTGAGAAGACAGACAATAAAAGATATACTATATAAAATATTTTCACATTAAACTGGTTTATGGGACACTCAACAGAAACATTAAGGCTGGCTTATTTACCTGACAACAGTGCTTGCATATAAACTCTGAAATAATGGCTAAATCAAGAAAAATATAGGACTTTGAGTTTTCAGAGAAGTCCAAAATGGCAATATATAACTAATCAATAGATAACTATTATTCTATTTCCAGGATTCTTTTCAATTTGTGTTTTAGTTTTGTTTCCTACTTTCTTGGCAAAATTCTTTGATAAAAGAAACATAAGAGAGAAAGATGATTTATTTGGCTCAAAATTTCATGTTACAGTCCACCACTGTGGTGGTTTGAATGACAGTTGCCCCTGTAGGCTTACATATTTTCACATGTAGTCCCCAGTTGATGAACTCTTCAGAAGGATTAAGAAGGTGTGGCCTTGTTGAAGTTACATTGTTGGGGCAGGGTTTGAGATTTTAAATGCTCATGCCAGGGCCAGTCTCTCTCTGTCTTTTGGTCTCTGTGTGTCTCTAGCCTGTTTCTCTCTCTCTCTCTCTCTCTCTCTCTCTCTCTCTCTCTCTCTCTCTCTCTCTCTCTCAGCTTTGCAGATCAGGATGCTCTCACCAAATATTGCTCTATTTGTTTCTTACCATGATGATTATGTACTAAATCTCTAAAGTCCCACTTAAAACACCTTCTTTTATTAGATTTGCCATGGTTAATTAGTGCCTCTTCACAGAAATAAAATAGTAACTAAGACAGAGATGAGTACTTGGGACTTGCATATTTATATAACAGGCCTGACCACGCTGTTGGTTAGAGGAATATGGAAGACTTCAGACTAGAAAAGTAGTGAAATATAAAAGGGCTATCTGAGTAGGAACATGGAAGATATCGGTGTTGAGGGCAATATGGACTGCAGAGGCCCAGCTCAAGAGGTTTCAGAGAGCCAATGACATACAGACTATTCTTGTGACATTTTTGGCACAAAATAAGGCTGCTTTTTTTGCTCTTGATTTAAAAAACTGCTTGAGACTAAATTGAAGAGGTTTGTATTAATGACATTGGCAGAAGTGATTTCAGGGTAACCTAGTATTGATTATGTCATATGGTTATTAGTGATCACTTTTTCAGATCTACAATGAAAAGGAACAAGCAAGACAAAAAGGAATAGAAAATGTACAGCATGAGGAGAAAAAAATACTGAGAAATAATATGTTGGATATAAGTACAAGTGTATAGGGGCCAGGGAGTGGAACATGATGATTTGAATGAGAATGGCCTACATAGGCTCATATATTTGCATCTTCTTTCCTAAATATGACCTTGTGGAAGGAGGTATATTGTTAGGCATGGGCTTTGAGTTCTCAAAAACTCAGTCAGGCACAGTGTTTCTCTCTTCCTGATGGCTGTAGATTAGAATATAAAACCTTCAGCTTCTGCTCAAGCATCATGCCTGTCTTGCTTCCTGCCAGGGTGATCATGGAATAACATTCTGAAACTATAAGCAAGCTCCAAATCATATGTTTTTATTGTTGTGGTTTAATTTGTTTGTTTGTTTTTGTTCTTTTTCTTTTAATTATAGTTGCCTTGGTCATGGTGTCTCTTCACAGGAAGAGAATAGTAATTGAGATCATCATTTTAGGGAAGTTAAGGTGTCAGGAAGTTGAAACAGGTAGTCACATTATGTTTGTATCTAATAAAATAATTCAGTTGACTTTTTCCACTGTTACACATTACAGATCCACTGCCTCAAGAATGGTGTCACCCACAATGGGTGGGTGTTCCCATCTCAATGAACATAATTAAGATAATACCCCATAGACATATCCACAAGTCAACCTAAATGTCCTCAATACTTTATTAATGTTCCCTTTCCAGTGAATCTTCATTGTGTCAAGATGGTAAATAAAAGGAAATGACCCTCATCTTATAGAAACCATTAACTGTCAACAGTGATTCAGGGAGGGATGGTATTTTTATGATTCAGTCATTCATCTATGATAAAATGTTGAAGGTCCAGTCTTGTGCTTGTTTGGTCCAGGTCATCACAGCTGCAGTGAGTTCAAGAGTGAGATGGCCATTTTGTGTCTAGGTGATTAGTATTTTTTAATGTTGTTTTAGCAGCACATAGCCCTATTCTTTAGATCTCATATTCTTTAAAATTTTATTTTATGATATTCTCTGAGTATCAGAGAAAATGATACAGACATCCTCCTCAGGACTGAACACTAGACTTTTACTCAGGCTTGGAACACTGATGACTTATTAATTTCTGTCTTAACTATTGCCTGAAGAAGACATAGTCTGAGTGAGAACAGTGCCGACCGAGGAGCATTAAGGATGCAATTTGGGCTGACCCTGTGACATAGCTCTCTGTACACAGATCCCGTGGAAATGAGGGAAATGACAACCTTCACAATATTCACAAATAATATAAAATATGTCGGTGTGACTCTAGCCAAGCAAGTAAAAGATCTATATGATAAGAACTTCAAGTCTCTGAAGAAAGAAACTGAAGAAGATCTCAGAAAATGGAAAGACCTCCCATGTTCCTGGATTGGCAGGATTAATATAGTAAAAACAGCCGTTTTGCCAGAATTGATGGACCGCTTAAATGCCTTCCTCCATCAGAATTCCAAATCAAGACTTCGTCCAGTTAAAAAGAGCAATTTGCAAATTCATTTCTAATAACCAAAAACTCCAGATAGTGAAAACTATCTTCAACAATAAAAATTTTGGGGGGAATAACCATCCCTGACCTCAAGCTGTTACATAGGAATAGTGATTAAAAACTGTGTCATATTGGTACAGAGACAAGAAGGTAGATAGACCAGTGGAATAGAATTGAAGACCCAGAAATGAACCCACACACCTATGGTCACTTGATATTTGACAAAAAGCTAAAACCATTCAGTGGAAAAGAGACAGCATTTTCAACAAATGGTGCTGATTCTGCTGGAGGTCAGCATGTAGAAGAATGCAAATAGATTCATTTTTGTCATCCTGTACACAGCTCAAGTACAAGTGTATCAAGGACCTCCACATAAAACTAGATACACCCAAACTAATAGAAGAAAAAGAGGGGAAGAACCATGAACACATGGGCACTGGCAAAAAAATTCCTGAATTGAACACCAATGGCTTATGCTCTAAGATCAAGAATCAACAAATGTTTGTAAAATTGCAAACCTTCTGTTTGGCAAAGAACACTGCCATTAGGACAATACAGCAACCAACAGATTTGAAAAAGATCTCTACCAATCTTACATCTGATAGAGGGCTGATATCCAATATGTACAACTCAATAAGTGAGACTCCAGAGAATCAAATAACCCTGTTTATAAATGGAGTACAGAGCTAAACAAAGAATCGTGAACTGAGGAATATAGAATGGCTGAGAAGCACCTAAAATGTTCAATATTCTTAGCCATCAGAGATATGCAAATCAAAAACCCTGAGATTCCACCTCATACCAGTTAGAATGGCTAAGAGCAAAAATTAGGTGTCAACAGAGGCTGATGAGGATGTGGAGAAAGAGGAACACTCTTCCATTGTTAATGGGATTGCAAACTTGTACAACCACTCTGGAAAGCAGTTTGGAGTTTCCTTAGAAAATTGGACATAGTACGACCTGAGGACCCAGCTATACCACTTCTGAGCATATACCCAAAGATGCTCCAACCTATAACAAGGACACATGCTCCATTGTGTTCACAGCAGCCTTATTTATGAAAGCCAGAAACTGGAAAGAACCCTGATGCCCTTCACCAGTGGAATGGATACAGAAGATGTGGTACATTTACACAATGGATTACTCAGCTATTAAAAACAATGACTTCATGAAATTCATGGACAAATGGATGGAACTAGAAAATATCCTGAGTGTGGTAACCCAATCACAAAAAAACATACATGGTATGCACTCACTGATAAGTGGATATTAGCCCAAAAACTAGGATTTCCCATGATCCAATCCACAAACCACATGAAACTCAAGAAGCAGGATGACTGAAGTACAGATGTGTCAGTCCTTCTTAGAAGGCAGAACAAAAATATTCATAGGAGGAAATATGGATCCAGAGTTTGGAGCAGAGACTGTAGGAAAGGCCAACCAGAGACTGCCCCAAGTAGGTTTCCAGCCCATATATATACAGCCACCAAACTCAGACAATATTGCTGACGCCAAGTAGTGTTCATGCTGACAGGATCCCGATATATCTCTCTTGGCAATGTGAAAGCATGACAAATTTAGAGGTGGATACTCTAAGTCAACCATTAAACTGTTAGAGAAAGTATCAAAGGAATTGAAGAGGTTTACAACCCCATAAGAACGACAATACCAACCAACTAGATGTTCCAGGGACTGAACCACCATCTAAAGAGTACAGACCCTTGGCTCCAGCAGCATAGGTAGCAGAAGATGGCCTTGTTGGGGACCAATGTGAGGAGAAGCCCTTGGTCCTGCCAAGATTGGACTCCCTCTGTATAGGGGAATGTTATGGCGGGGAGGTGGGAAAGCGTGTGTGGTTGAGTGGGGGAACACCCTCATAGAAGCAGGAACATAGGATAAGGGATTATGGACAGGAAACCTAGAGAGGGGACAACATTGTAAGTAAATAAAAATATACCCAATACACTCATTCCTATCAAAAAAAGATACAATTTGACAATATCTCTCTCTAGCAAAACAATAGTATTAGGTTTCTTTGTATACTTTATTACCTGTCTATCCATGAATTCCTGACCATATTTACAGTATCAAGCATGGTTTCTGACTGTGGTGTGGGCATCATATCTAACCATAAAGTGATTGGCTCCCTCAAAGTGTCATGCCACTATTACACAGGTCTGTACAAATTGTCTGATAGGTGCACATTGATATTGCAACTCTGATTTCACAACTGGATGAAACTGTTGATGCCATTTTCCCTCAGTAAACCCTAGTATGTTTTGGCACTGATTATTAGCCAGTAGGATGAAAGGTTCCTTCTCATTTCTGCTTTAATTTCTCTCTGTTCTGATTGCAAGTGTATTTTTGGTGTCATCAGCAATAGGATGTAGACATCAGGTTCTAGTGTACAATGAATACTAATAGCTATAATATGTCTTGTTGCCGGTGGCTTTCTGCAGTTTCCCTAACTAACAACTCATAGGGCGATTTTCCAATCCTGATACTGACATTTTCATTAAGTAACTATTGACTTCTTAGAAGAACATGCAGACTCCCTAACGTGATTATTTTAATTAATTAATTCTTTATTTAAAATATTCATAATTTTAATAGCATGTTTTTATTCTAACTAGTAATGTAACAATGGATGAACAGTCATCCCCCATGTTTAATTAGCCATTGAATAAAAAGCCCTAATTTAAGTTTTCCTATTTGCTAACTCTTGAGATCTACCAAAAAATACAGCAGACAGAAACAAATTAGTGTTCCGTTTTTGCCATTTTAAAATGGCTTAAGTTTGTGAGATATATTTCTCTCCCAGTCTATATGAACAGAGTTTCACCCTCTTGCAGCAGGCTGTTTGGGAAAAATGTGGAGTCAAATAGAATATTTCTATATGTAAGAATAATTTAAGATGCCAATTTATGCCATGATGTTTAATTATAAAGTGATGTCCTAATATATTTTATATTGTACTAATCCTTGTTACTCTTATATTTATAGTTTTTATAAGTAAAGGACTTCAAATTCTAATTTAGTAACTAATAAAATTGCTGATTTAATTTGTCATATCTGAAATACGACAATGTCTTTCTAATTTAGTGTCCATTAATCATTTTAGCATAAGGAGCGTTATTTATGTAATTTAGGTATAACTTTCGACAAGAGGGTTAAATATGAATATGGCTGTACATGGGCATACACTCTTATAGGGGAAGGAATCCGGAGCTTCAGTAGTTTCAGATTATCCTGTTGCTGGATTAATTTTGATAAGTCCTTTTTTTGTCCACAGAGTCTTTTGTTTCTGTATTACCATAGTTCATTATATCAGACGCACATATTATTTACTGTTTCATATTTATAGAAAGAATATACCTCTGAGGTTTATACAAATTAATGAGCATTCTATGTGAATGGCATGATAGAATCTGTAATTAGACACAATACCCAAGAAACGACATCTAGACGTATAGTCAGGTCAAGGATAAAAAAAAAAGTATTTACAGTGTTATTTGTCATGATGTGAAAACAAATAATCAATCAACGCAATTAACTTACCTATTTAAGGAAAAATAAAAATCTATGTCAACTCTGATTAATTCATGAATAAGATATAGGAGCAGGCTGACTTTGAACTCAGTGTTGAGTTTTTCAGCCTGCTTTTAGAATGTCTTTTAAGTCATTTTTAAAATTAAAAAAATATTTGTTTTAT
Source organism: Rattus rattus (assembly GCF_011064425.1). Classification (NCBI taxonomy): domain Eukaryota; kingdom Metazoa; phylum Chordata; class Mammalia; order Rodentia; family Muridae; genus Rattus; species Rattus rattus. Next base: position 84,604,976 of record NC_046164.1, on the reverse strand, counting down.
GTTCATTACATACTCTATTAGCAACATGATACATGAATTATCAGGATGGTGATTGGGCTGGATGGGTAAGATGTTTATTCTTGGTTATGAACTTGACTACATCTGGGATTCTCTAAATCCCAAATGGCTGGACACGCCTATGAGGAAGTTTTCCATAATTCAATGATTAGAAATGGGAAGACCTGCTTCTAATTTGCATCTTTGTGGTGGGAAGATCCACCCTTAATCTTGGACACACCTTCTGCTGGTATCCTATATAAAAGACATGAGAGAAATAAGTCTGTCTTGTTCTGAAGCCTTATTCTCTTGTTCTCCCTGCCAAGTAAATTCCTTCACTATCATTAGAGCCTACTTCTTTGGAATCTGGGCATATACTGAAGAGTAGAAGAGACATCTAGTCTAATGAACTGGGCAACTACTCAATTTTTTTTGCCTTCTATTGTTAGATAGCCATCATTGGACTAGTTGGACCACAAATTCTTTCTCTCTATATTATATATATATAATATATATATATGAATGTACATTATAATTATTCTATATAATTAATATATGAAGACACACATATGTATTATACACGTTACATATGCTATATATACATGTAATATAAATTATATAATATATAACTGTACTATATGAAGTAGAAATTTCTGGTTTCTTTGGAGATTCAGCTCAGTCATGTGATTTTTTTTTTTTTGGAAACTGTCCTATAAGTGAATGTTTTGCTGAGAACAGATATGGGGTGTTTTTCTGGAAGATGCCTGGAAAAGGGACATGTAATATTTTGCTAGAGTGGATACTTGAGAGAACACATAATATTTGGAAAGGCTATAACTATAACTCAACAAACAATGGACAATGCTGTCTGGTGTTGGTTCTCCTTGCCACCTCTTTGCTGATCATTATTTGTTGTGATTTCATAGAGATAACTGCACCAAAGAACTTGTGCTGGTTTTACCATAGATTCTTGCCACGTGGGTTGACTTGTGCCCATTGGCAGAGCCCTTGGTATCTTCTGAATTGCACTGTCATCACTGATTCATGAATCATGTTTGAAGTGGACCAAGCTACTACTGATGAGATGTGTGAACTGAACTTAATACCCTCACAATGCAGATTGCATTCACTCCCAAGAACTGTTTCTAAACAGGTCCACATCATCCTTTACCCTATTAACCTTTCCTTTCCACTGTTTCTGGTGGCTGGTGGTCTAGAGGGGAGGTTAAAGCATTTAAGTACACATACTAAAGTAATTTTGAAAAATAGAAACCTATAATTATATTATATATGTTATATAACATATAATATACAACTCAAATATATACTATTGTACAATAATATATACAATATATAATAATATATACCCCAGCTATACATTACATTAGCACCCATATATTGGATATGGGTGCTAGGCTTTCAAGCCTGATATCAGTGAAAGTTTATTTCTAAGACATCACAGGTGAGCAAAAGAACATTCCTGAGATTTGTCCTTTGAGTTCCACATAGGCTTTGTGGCACATACAGGGAAACACACACAGGGACACACACACACAGGGACACACACACACACAAATGAAAAACACACAATATAAATAAACAAATAAGTATAAAGAATATATCTTTGAAGATTCTAGGCAATGTGAAAGAAAACAAGAAGAATAACAGCATTAGTAAAAATAGTACATATTTGTAAAAATGACATTAATATCCAGAAATAAAAATGTTTAAACTCTACAGAAAAAAGGTGAAGAATATCCATACTGTTTTTAGCAGTTTTAATGGATGAAAGGTAAGGACACAGAAAGATGAGTCTTTTCCTCTCCATTTTTACTGGTGTGTAATTGACAAAACAAATATTGCATGCATTTAAAGTATGCAAATGATCTGAACATCCATTTTCTCACTGGCTTATTTTCTGCAGTGTTGGTGGTAGAAATGAAATTCTGTCTTAGGCTGTATAAGTATTCTACCATCTGGCCACTTTCTAGCCTCAAAAATGATTTATGATACATACACATCTAAAATATTACCACAGTGAACCTAGTCAGTATATGTGTTTGTTAATATTATGTGTAGTAATTGAATGTAGTTTACTCTATTATCAGATTTATATAATCTGTCATGATTGCCTGGAGTCACTGTGATACACCTGAACTGTCTAGAGCTTATTTATCTTCCTTCAGTGAAACTTTGCAGATTTTGGCTACCTTATTTTTCCATAACGTTAGTACTACAGAGTCACAATTTCATTCTTTGCTCCTAAGACTTGGACTTCTCTTTAGATCTCACATTTATGTGAGATCACAAGTAATTGTCATTCTGTGCCTGACAGGTTCAACCGTGTTGTCCAGATGATAGAGCATCCATTATAGACTAGATGATATTTTATTGTATATTATGGGATGCATACTCTATTTTCTTTATCCATTAATCTTTCCATGATGCTTAGGTTAGTTTTGACTATTGTAGGAACCAAGGCAGAAATGAAATGACGATGTAGTAATCTCATGATCCTACTGATTTCTAGGTTTATCAGTTAACATCATGGTTCCATTTTTGCTTTTTTGAGAAATTATATTGCTGTGTTATATTACAAGCAAGTTAACTTATATTCTTATTAGCAGTGTGTAAGTGTTCCAATTTCTCTATATATTAATCTAAACGTACATTTCTGTTTTTTATAATGATTACTAGCTGTTTTTACTACAATTTTAGCATAGTGAATCTCATTACTTTAATTTAAGCTTTTATGTTGCATGTATTTAAAATTCCTTAAATGTTAAACTGACTTTCTTATTTTAGCTTTGTGTTATCATTTGTAAATCTATCAAAATCAGATACAGAATTTGGATCCATTTATCATTTTAAGTATATTATTACAACTGGAATTATTTTCTTTTATATTCAGTAAGTCTTTGTTTTATAATATGAGATGTTGCACCCATGACTCTTGTGAATGTATGCTGAAAGTTAATACTGTTTCTCAATATCATATGATGAAAGATTGTCTAGAATCAACCCTGTAGCCACCATAATTTGACTTAAAGTCATTTTATAAAATTTTTGAATAGACTGCTAATTTGCACAGCAATGTCCTATAATTAAAACATAAGTATTTAGTTACAATAGAAACCTGAAAAAGAGTTAAAGACTGCACTAGTGATCTTGGCAGATTATAAATCACCACCTGAGAGAAACTCTAAAACAATACCAACATTAGTGGAGTATTGATTTTTCCAGTGTACTTCTACCTCTCTATAAATAGTCTTCGTAAAGACATACATTAAGTTTATTAGAAAGACAAAACAATCCTTTGACCACTAAATAGACTAGAAAGAGCTTCATAATTATTCCCTAACTGATATTTAACTGATACCAGAAAAATTAATTTCTGATGACCAATAAAACTCTCACAAAGTTTCACAAGGCCTTAATTTCAATAAATAACTCACACGAATTAACAAATCATTTTATTGTATCTTAGTTAGGAATTGCCCTTCAATTTTTTACCTTTAAGCTCTAGCTAACTGTTGGTCCATCTTTCTAGCTCATTACAAAATAAAGAACAAAAACTCTATTGAAGTCATTGCATTTCTTTGAACAGTTTCAGGTGTTATTTCAATTAAATTATATGAAGTAATTAAATTTTTTATTATAAATCAAACTTTACATATAATATAAAGTTGCCAAAGTGTAGAATTTTATATATTTTATAGTGCAGTAAAACAATTACTGTAATAATACTCATTATTTTAAAGTGATGTACTCCTTTATACCATAATTTGTAAAGTTAATTCAATATTTTCCTTATCACTTGAAGAAGGAAAGTAGTACAATATGTGTTCTTTTCCATCTTAGATAACTATGTCCTTCATTCCTGAGAAAAGATAAGACAAAAAATAGGAGAGAGCAGATAGACAGTTTAAAGGAAAAGAATTTGCAGAAAAAGAGGAAGAAATAAGACAGAAGAAATAGTATGATTACTATTATGATTATGGTTTACACCAACTTGGAAAAAGAAACATTTTTTCACACATAGAAGACAGACAGTAGAACCGAATGTTTTGAAATTGTATTTTCTTTTCTCTTTCTCCAAGTTCCTATATTAACCGCTCCTCCCTCCCTCCCCCATCTCTCCTCCCTTTCCGTCTCTCCTTGTATTCTATACTATAATATTTTAAAGGTATTTTTCAGAAATGTATACATAAGAATGCCATTTAATGCAGCCACATTTTTTTAAAAAAATATAGCAATAGCAAGATGAATATACCCTTTTTTAGTCAAAAATAAGCTTTATAAAATATTAGGCTAAATTAAAAATGGAAATGACAGTATCATACATTCATATGAGTTATACTGAAACAAAGAATTGTTATCTAGTTTTTTATTGATATCTATTGCTCAAGGATATAGGATGTACTGCTATATATTATGTGTGCTAATTCAAACTTAATTTAATTCAAGTTTTTTCTGAATTAGTATATTTAATAGAAATAAGATGTAATCAGATATCTACAGTTTACTAGATTCTTAAAAAGTTATGCTTTGCTATACATATCAAATATGGAGTCAAACAAATTCTTTCCCCACTGGCAAGGCTTAAATTGCATGAAGAAAACTTTTGAATTTAAAAGTTGCCATGAAAAATTGCCCATAAAACAGGGAGGAAGCAGGGCCCTCAAGCTTTACACAAGCCTGGACTATCACTGTGTTTACAGTGTGAAGAAAAATCTTCTTATTTAAAAGAAACATATTGTCTGACAGTCAAGATGATGCTTTATAAATGATGCTTCTTCAGTAGTACATGGAAAAGGGTATAGACTAAATAATGAGCATGGAATGGCGTGTGATTTCAGGAAGATGACACATACAGTCATCAAACCAAAGAAGCAAAAATTGCTATAAGATTCAAGAATGCAGAAGTGAATATTGTATTGCAAAAAACAAAAATAATAACATCAAAGTAAACACAGTAAATCAAATGGACAATGTAAAATAAAAGTATATAGTTCCATAAAAGTGGGGGTTTATGAAAGTACATACACACACACACACACACACACATACACACACACAAGCACACACTCTCATGGCAGGGGAGGATGGAGGAAGGGAGGGAGGGAAGGAAGGTGTGTGTGTTTGTGTGTGTGTGTGTGTGTGTGTGTGTGTGTGAGAGAGAGAGAGAGAGAGAGAGAGAGAGAGAGAGAGAGAGAGAGAGAGAGAGAGAGGGAGGGAGAATTATAGTTCTACAGCCTCACTACTGAAGACAGAATCATAACCCCATATATATTAGTATAATAATTTCTAGAATATTAGAATATTATAGATAACAGGATCAATACTTGTTTTATATGTAATTAGTGATTAACAGATGAGATGAAGACATTGTTCTGGTTGTCTCTGTCAGAGCAATATGACTACAAAAATTTTTACAAGAGAAAGAGAGATACAGAAAGATGGAATGTCTGTATCATTTTACATAAACAAATCGTGGCAAATCCATTGCTGACTTTCAAGCTGGAAGAAAGATCAATGAGTCAATTGATGTAGCATAGTCTAGAAATGGAACCCAGCAGTTGGTAGATTCTTCCCTGTAGCAAAGAAGAAGTTCTGTAAATGTCTCAGGGTTCTTTTGTTGTTGTTGTTGTTGACGTCGTCATTGTTTGTATTTCTTATTATATAGTAGTTTGATAATTTCATACACTTGGAAACTGGATCCTGGTTACCCCCTCCTCACTGTGTCTTCTCTCCCTCCCCACTTTTATCAATGGCTCCGTTTCCCAGATTGCGATTTTTTTAGCCCATTGAAATTTATCTCTCCACTCTAGGATTACAAATTTTTGTTTTGTTGTTTTAAGACCCAAGTTTGTAGTAATTTAGTCAGAAGCTGGAAAAATCTAAATAAAAATGTCATTAAGAAGCCAATACTACCCATAAGATACTCCAACATACCACAGGGACATGTATTCCACCATGTTCATAGCAGTCTTATTTGCAAAAGTTAAAAGCTGGAAACATCCCAAATATTCCTCAACTGAAGAGTGGATACAGATAATATGGTTAATTTACACAATGGAATACTATCCAGCTATTACAAATGAAAGCCTCATGAATTTTACAGGCAAATGCATGTAACTAGAAATTATTTTCCTGAGTGAGGTAACTCAGACCCAAAATGACATACATGACATATCCTCATTGATCACTGGATATTAGGTAAAAAGTACAAAATACCTAGGATACAACCCACAAATCATAAGTGTAACATACAGAAATACCGAAGTGAGCATGGTTGTACCTCACTTAGAAGGGGGAAAGGATTAATCACTGACGACAGAGGGAGAGAGAGACCTGAGTGGGAGAGTGGAGAGGAAGGAGGAACAAGATCAGGTATGGTGAGTGGTAGGAGAGAAACCCAGAGAGTCAAGAGAATTAATGGAAATATGCAGGCTTAAGGCATGGGAGGCATGGGGACACTCCAGAAAGTACCAGAGACCTGGGAGGTGAGAGACTCTAAACTCAATGGAGATGACCTTAGTCAAAATGTCCAACCTTGGGGAGAAGGAACTCAAAAAGTCCACCTCCAGTAGATAAACAGGGCCTTAAGCAGAAAGAAAGGATTACTAAGACACAGTCAAAATTTCTGACCTAGAACTGTTCCTGTTTAAAAGAACTGTGGGGACAAAATGGAAGAGACTGAAGGAAAGGTGGTCCAATGACCAACTCAACTTGGGATCCGTCTCATGGCAGGGTGGACTATTACTAATGCTGTGATGTGCTTATAGACAGGAGCCTAGCATGGCTGTCCTCTGAGAGGCCCTACCAACAGCTGACTGTGACAGAAGCAGATGCTTACCCCAACCATTGGATCAAGATCGGGAACCCCTACGGTTGAATTAGGGGAAGGATTGAAGAATCTGAAGGGGAGAGTGACCCCATAGGAAGACCAACAGTTTCAACCAACCCAGACCCCAGTGAGCTCCCAGAGACTGAGCCACAGACCAGGCAGCATATAGAGGCAATGCAGAGGCCCCTGGCACAAATATAGCAGAGGTCTGCCTGGTCAGGCCTCATTCAGTGATATGCTTAATCTTCCAGAGGGAAGGCCTTGTGGTGGTGGGGGGAGTACTCTCTTGGAGGCAAGGAGGAGGAGGAATGCTGAAGAACTGTGGGAGGGGCACCAGAGGGGTGCAACCACTGCAATGTAAATAAATAAAAGAATAAAAAAAATCAAAATAAAATATAAATCTAGTAGAAAGCAAAAAAGAAGTCAGCATTAAATTCTCATTACAGATAAGAAAACTGAGTCCTACATATGCCATGCTATTTACTGCAAATTGCAAAGCAGACTGAAGACTGAAACGCAGACCTTTTCTAGTCTCCGACTTAATAGAATGTCATTATCTCAAATCACCACTTTATGTGAACACAGAAAACAATTAATAAAGGAAATAATTTCTAGAGTAAGCATCTCGATATAACCTGTAGCAGTTTAATGATTTCTCCACCAAAGAGGAGGGGATCTTGGTCATATGGGGTCACTTGCAGTTGTAATGATGAGTGCTGGGCTCCTCAGTGAGATGTGACCTTCACTAATGCTTCCCTGTTTTATTTCTCACTCTCTTGCTAAGGTAAAGTGGCCTAAGGGCTGGAGTTGTGTATTTACCTTCATGCTTTACACAACAGTTTGTACAAATGTTGCCTAAAGGTCACGTGCTAAGGACTAAGTAATCACCAGCAAGAGGTACTGCTGGAAGGAAATGCATATGCTGTACCAGACAGAAAAAGAAATGTGATCACTGCGAGCATGTTCTTGAAGGTGATATTAGGTCCCCAGACAGTTTTACTCTCTGAATCACTGCAAACAGAGATGAACAGATTTTGCTGATTGTGGTATATGTTCATGGCACGGAACACAGAACAGCGAACCTGTATCGGGCACAGAATTTGATGTTAAAAGGTCCAAAACTGGAAAAAAAAAAACCCCCCCCATTTAGAAAGTTATTTTAATTTCTGCCTCTCTCTCTGTGTGTGTGTGTGTGAGAGAGAGGAGAGAGAGAGAGAGAGAGAGAGAGAGAGAGAGAGAGAGAGAGACAGAGACAGAGACAGAGACAGAGAGACAGAGAGAGACAGAGAGAGACAGAGAGACAGAGAGACAGAGAGAGACAGAGAAGGGGGGGAAGAAGAGAGAGAGAGAGAGAGAGAGAGAGGAGAGAGAAGAGAGAGAGAGAGAGAGAGACAGAGAGAGACAGAGACAGAGAAGGGAGGGAAGAAGAGACAGAGAGAGAGAGAGAGAGACAGAGAGAGACAGAGAGAGACAGAGAGAGAGAGAGAGAGAGAGAGAGAGAACATAGGAATGCGGGTGCTTGAGGTGTCAGAAGGGGCATCAGATGTACAGGAGCTGAACTTACAGGCTGAGTAAGCCATCTGAGAATTAAATACTGGCTTGCAAGAGCAATAAATGATTTTAACTGCCGGGCCATCACTCTAGCACTAGCCTTTCTTCTATTTTAAATTGATCTGTTTCAGGCATTTGTGTCAACACCCGAATCCCAAGTAACCAAAAAGAGGAAGACTGCTCATTTTGGCTCAAAGACTCTTTATGTGAGAAGAAATCTCTGGGGCATACTGATCATACCGGACAGCCAAATTAGTCCCCAAAATACATTTGCTGTGCTCAGACATCAAGGACGCAGAGGCCACTGCAGCCTTGGATTAAGCAGGAAAGGGTGTGTTTGGGATAGTGGCATAATTGTTGTGCCCATGATGCAGGTTTTCAGGATATGCCCATAGAAAAGTTATGAATCGTGGAAGCATCTCCTTGAATTTCAAAGGGAAGTGAGGGAGACCAGACAGTGTTTTACAGAACTTGAGTACCTGCTAGTGGTCCCCAACAGTGCAATGTATGAATCCATGATTCCTGTACAGCCAGGAAGGCTCAAGCCATTTGGAACTCAGTCTTGGAACTGTGAACCTTGAATACTATCCATTGTACTAGAGAATTTAATACTTGTAGTCTTGGGTTTTAGGCTTGGTTTTGTTTGATTGTTCCTTTTTCTTCATTTTTCTTCTGTGGAATGTGAATGTTACCATTGTGTCTTAGAAGTATATGTCTTTCTTGTTTATTTTTATAGACTCACAGCCAAGTTTTCTTTTAGTATCAGTGGGCAATTTGGACTTGAACTTTTGAGGCATGCTGTCTCAGTTACAACTGGATATTCTTTAAAATGACCTAATGGATTTATTATCTAGAGATGAACAAGTATCTTTGGGATCAGGAGAAGAATGTTGTAGTTTGGGTGTGGAATGTTCAAAAATGGTCATATGTTGACAGTTTGGGTGTAGAACTACTGACATGCCATAGATCTTTAGGAGATAGGGCCAACGGTAAGGGAATAAAGTCATTTTTGGCATGTGCTGGAAACAACTTTGGGAACGCATTTCAATCATGACTTTTTCAGTTTTCTTTCTTGCAGCTTTTAGGTGATCAAGTCCCTTCTGTCATGGGCTCCATGTATCCCAATAGGATAAAGCAACAGGATCCAATGACAGTGGGCCAAAGTCTTTGAGGCTATAGGTTAAATAAACCATTCTGTCCCTTCAGACGATCATCTCAAATGTCTGGCCATAGTGATAAGATGCTAGACAAGCAGTTTTTTTGTGTTAAGTGATGTTACCATCATTATTATTTAGTGTTTGAATAAAAAATATTTTCCCGTAATTTGAATTATTTTTTAATTTTAATGTTTTATTGGATATTTCATTTATTTATATTTCTGGTTTCCACTCCACAACCCTGCCATCTCATTACCCCTCCCCCAGATTCTATGAGGATTCTACCCCACCTATGTATCCCCACCTACTGCCCTGGCTTTCCCCTACACTGGGGCATAAAGCCTTCACAGGACCAAGAACCTCTCCTCCCATTGATGCCAGGTAAGCAATCTGCTACTACCTATGTAGCTGTAACTATGGGTCCCTGTATGTGAACTCTTTGGTTGGTGATTTAGCCCCTGGGAGCTCTGAGGGGTCTGTCTGGTTGATATTGTTGTTCTTCCTATGGGGTTGCAAACCCCTTCAGCTCCTTCATTCCTTACCCTAACTCCACCATTTGGGTCCCTATGCTCAGTCCAATGATTGGCTGGGAGCAACCACATCTGTGTTTGTCAGGCTCTGGCAGAGCCTCTCAGGAGACAGCTATATCCGACTCCTTTCAGCAAGCACTTCTTGGCATCCACAATAATGTATGGGTTTGGTGTCTGTATAGGGAATGGATCCACAGGTGGGACAGTCTCTGGATGGCCTTTCCTTCAGACTCTCCCCATATTTCTGCTAGACAGGAACAATTCTGGGTTAAAATTTGGAGATGTGGGTGACACTGTTCCCCCAACTGGGGACCTTACCTAACCATTGGATATGGTCTATAAAGGTTCTATCTCCCCTTCGTTGGGCATTTCAGCTAATCTCATTCACAGTGGGTCCTGGGAGCCTTTTGCTTTCCTGGTATCTGGGACTTTCTGATGGATACCCCTAGTTCCCCATCCCCCATTGTTACACACCTTCGTTCAATTTCTTGACCCTCTGTATGTTATCCCTGTCTCCTCTTACACCTGATCCTGTCACCCTTTTCCCTTTCCCTACTCTCTTCTGCCCCCACACTTTCTACCACCTGTGGGTAGTTTGTTTCCCATTCAAAGAAGGACTGAAGCACCCACATTTTGGTCTTCCTTTTTCTTGAAATTCATATAATCTGTGAGTTGTATCATGGGTATTCTGAGATTTTAATCTAATATCCACTTATCAGTGAGTACATATCATCTATTTGCCTATGAATTTCATGAAGTAATTGATTTTTTTTTCAGAGCTGGGGACCGAACCCAGGGCCTTGTGCTTGCTAGGCAAGCGCTCTACCACTGAGCTAAATCCCCAACCCCGAAGTAATTGATTTTAATAGCTGAGTTGTACTCCATTGTATAAATGTACCACATTTTCTGTATCCTTTCCTCTGTTGAAGGACATCTGGGCTCTTTCCAGCTTCTGGCTATTTTAAATAAGGCAGCACTGAACTGACCTGACCCAATAGCTCCCTGCACCCAAATCCTGTGGGGGAGAGAGCTGAACACCCAGAAGTTCAGACAATCATGAGACCTCAGGACAGACTGCCACTTCTGTCCACCTCTATCACATCCCTAGCCCAAGAGGAAACTGCATAGTGCATCTGGATACAGTAATATGGAAGCAGTCAGAGGCAGGAACCTGCAGGGTTTGGCCTATGCCCAGAACTAAACTGAACCAGCCACACAGCTCCCTACACTCAAATCCCGTGGGAGAGAGAGCTGGACCCTCAGAAGTACAGACACTCTTGAGAACTCTTTGCCCACATTTCCCACCCAAGAGGAAATTGCCTAGTGCCATCTGGGCCCCCTGGACAGAGGGACATAGGAGGAGTAGTCAGGGGCAAGACCCTTCTGGTTTCTGCCTGCAACAAGAGCTGAAAGTCAGTTATTAGGAGTGCTTACACACTTGAAAGCAGAGGTAAGACCAACTTTTCTGCTCCAAGTTACCTACCTGTAGACTCAGGACACACACAGTCAGAAGTCCTCTGGGACAGGACATTTTTGGTCTCTGGATGTGCCTTGAACTGAACTGGATTGATCCAAAAGCTCCCTGTACCCAAATCCCATGGAGGAGAGAACTGAACACCCAGAAGTTTGGACAATCCTAAGACCACAGGACAGACCATCACTTCTGCCCACCTCTGCCCAAATACCTGGCCCAAGACGAAAGTTCATAGTGGCCTCTGGATACAGCAATATAGGAGCAGTAAGCAGCAGGAACATGCTGGGTCAGGCCTATATCCAGAAATCTACTGAACCAGTCACACAGCTCCCTGCACCCAAATCCTGTGGGGGAGAGAGCTAGACCCTCAGAAGTGTGGAAACTCCTGAGAACTCAGAGGAGACTATTCTCTGCCCACATTCCTGACCCAAGAGGAAATTGCCTAGTACCCTCTGTGCTCCTTGGGCACAGGGACCTAGGAGCAGTCAGGAGTAGGAACATTCAGGTTTCTGCCTGCCCTGAGAGCTGAAAGCCAGTCACTAGGAGTGCCTACATACCTGAGACCAGAGTTCTCAGTTCCCAGATCTGGCTGAAAGAAAATAGGTTTATAGGAGTGCTAACTCACAGGCCTACAGTAGGGTCAAGCCACTATAAGAGAAAACAAGACAAGCTAACAACAGAGAAAACCTAATGGTAAGAGGCAAGTGCAGGAAACTAAGCAAAAGAAACTAAGACTACTTGGCATCATCAGAGCCGAGCTCCCCCAGCACAGCAAATACTGGATATCTAAACGCACCAGAAAAGCAAGATTTAGATATAAAATCACATTTTATGATGAGGATGGAGGACTTTAAGAAGGACATAAATAACTCCCTTAAAGAAAAAACAGGACAACATAAGTAAACAAGTAGAAGCTCTTGAAGAGCAAACACAAAAATCCCTCAAAGAATTACAGGAAAACAAAATCAAACAGGTGAAGGAATTGAACAAAACCATTTTGGATTTAAAAATGGAAATAGAAGCAATAAAGAAAGTACAAAGGGAGACAATCCTGGAGATAGAAATGCTAGGGAAGAGATCAGGAGTCATAGATGCAAAAATAACCAACAGAATACAAGAGATAGAAGAGAGAATCTCAGGGGCAGAAGATAACATAGAAAACATTGACACAACCATCAAATATAATGTAAAACGCTGAGAGCTCCCAGCCCAAAACATCCAGGATATCCAGAACATAATGATCAAACCTAAGGATAATAGGTATAGAAGAGAGTGAAGACTCTCAACTTAAAGGGCCATAAATATCTTCAATAAAATTATAGAAGAAAACTTCCCTAACATAAAGAAAGTGATGCCCATAAACATACAAGAAGCCTACAGAACTCCAAATAGATTGGACCAGAAGAGACATTCCTCCTGTCACATAATAGTCAAAACACCAAATACACAAAACAAAGAAAGAATACTAAAACAAGTAAGGGACAAAGGTCAAGTAACATATAAAGGCAGACCTATCAGAATTACACCAGACTTCTCACCAGAGACTATGAAAGTCAGAAGATCCTGGGCACATGTCATACAGACCCTAAGAGAGCACAAATGCCAATCCAGGCTACTATATCCAGCAAAACTCAGTTAATGTAGATGGAGAAACCAAGATATTCCATGACAAAATGAAATTTACACAATATCTTTCTACAAATCCAACCCTACAAAAGATAATAGAAAACTCCAACACAAGGAGGGAAACTAAACCCTAGAAAAAGCAAGAAAATAATGTCCTTGCAACAACACCAAAAGAAGAGAGACACACAAGTGAAATTCCAACTCTAACAACAAAAATAACAGGAAGCAACAACCACTATTCTTTAATATCTCTTAACATCAGTGGATTCAATTTTTCAATAAAAAGACATAGACTAACAGACTAGATACATAAAGAGGACCCAGCCTTTTGCAGCAGGCAAGAAACACACACAAGAGACAAAGACACACACTACCTCAGATTAAAAGGCTGGAAAACAAATTTCCAAGAAAATGGTCCAAAGAAAAAAGCTGGAGTAGTTATTTTAATATCGAATAAAGTCGACTTTCAACCAACAGTCACCAAAAAATGACATTCATCAAAGGTAAAATTCTTGAAGATGTACTCTCAATCCTAAATATCTATGCTCCAAATGCAAGGGCACCAACATGCATAAAAGAAACCTTACTAAAGCTCAAATCACCTCACATAATAATAGTATGTTATTTCAACACCCCACTCTCATTAGTACATAGATCACAGAAACAGAAATTAAACACAAGCATAGAGAAACTAACAGAAGTCACAAAACAAATGGACTTAAGAGATCCTTAAGGAACATTTCATCCTAAAACAGAAAGATACACCTTCTTCTCAGCATCTCATGGTACCTTCTCCAAAACTGACCATGTAATCCATCACTAAACAGGCCTCAACAAATACAAGAAGATTGAAATAATCCCATACTTCCTATCAGATCACCATGCACTAAGGCTGGTCTTCAATAACAACAAAAATGACAGAAAGCCCACATATACATGGAAGATGAACTCAATGTCAACTTAGTCATTGAAGAAATAAGAAATTAAAGACTTCTTAGAATTTAATGAAAATGAAGATACAACATACCCAAACTTATGGGACACAATGAAAGCAGTGCTAAGAGGAAAACTCTCGGCTCTGAGTGCCTGCAAAAACAAACAGGAGAGAGCAGACATCAGCAGCTTGAGAGCACTCCTAAAATCTCTAGAACAAAAAGAAGCAAATACACCCAAGAGGAGTAGAAGGCAGGAAATAAACAAACTCAGGACTGAAATCAACCAAGTAGAAACAAAAAGAACTATACAAAGAATTAACAAAATCAGGAGCTGGTTCTTTGAGAAAATCAAAAAGATAGATTAAACCTTAGCCCGACTAACCAGAGGGCACAGAGAGTGTGTCCAAATTAACAAAATCAGAAATGAAAAGGGAGACATAACATCAGAATCTGAGGAAATTCAAAAACTCATCAGACCCTACTACAAAAGCATATATTGAACAAAACTGGAAAATTTGGAGGAAATGGACAATTTTCTAGACAAATTCCAGGTGCCAAACTTAAATCAAGGACAGATAAAACATCTAAACAACCCCATAAATCCTAAAGAAATAGAAGCAGTTATTAAAAGCCTCTAAACCAAAAAGTGTCCAGGACCAGATGTGTTTAGTTCAGAATTCTATCAGACATTCATAGAAATTCATGTACCACAAAATAGAAAAAGACAGAGCACTATCAAATTCCTTCTATGAAGCCGTAATTCTGCTTATACATAAACCACACAAAGACCCAACAAAGGCAGAGAACTTCAGACCAATTTCCCTTATGAATATTGACACGAAAATTCTCAATAAATTTCTCACAAACTGAATACAAGAGCACATCAAAATGATCATTCAACAGGATCAAGTAGGCTTCATCCCAGGGATGCAGGGATAGTTCAATATATGGAAATCCATCATCTTAATCCACTATAGAAAAAAAACTCTAAGAAAAAAGGCACATGATCATTTTATTAGATGCTGAGAAAGCATTTGACAAAATTCAACAACTCTTCGTGATAAAAGTCCTAGAAAGATCAGGAATTAAAGGCCCATACCTAAACCAGGTAAAAGCAATCTACAGTAAACCAGTAGCTAACATCAAATTAAAAGGAGAGAAACTTGAAGCAATCCCACTAAAATCAGGGACTAGACAAGGCTCCTCACTTTCTCCCTACTTATTTAATACAGTACATGAAGTCCTAGCCACATCAATCAGACAACAAAACTCAAAGGATACAATTTGGAAAGGAAGAATTCAAAATATTACTATTTGCAGATGATACGATAGTATACTTAAGTGATCCCAAAAGTTCCACCAGAGAACTACTAAGCCTGATAAACAACTTCAGCTAAGTGTCTGGGTATAAATTTAACTCTAACAAGTCAGTAGGCTTCCTCTACTCAAAGGATAAACAGGATGAGAAAGAAATTAGGGAAATAACACCTTTCACAATAGTCCCAAATAACATAAAATAATGCAGTGTGACTCTAACCAAGCATGTGAAAGATCTGTATGACAAAACCTTCCAATCACTAAAGAATAAAATTGAAGATCTCAGAAGATGGAAAGATCTATGCTCATGGATAGTATAGTCTCCCATTATTATTGTGTGAGAAGCAAAGTGTGCTTTGTTCTTTAGTAAAATTTCTTTTATGAATATGGGTGCCCAGAATGGAGAGTTCATCTTGGTTTATTTTTCTTTGATGAGTGTGAAGTGTCCTTCCCTAACTTTTTTGCTAACTTTTGATTGAAAGTCAGTTGTGTTTGTTATCAGAATGCCTACTGCAGCTTTTTTCCCTAGGGACCATTTGCTTGGAAACTTTCTCTCCAGCCTTTTCCTCTGAGATAGTGTTTTTCTTTGTCACTGAAATGCCCTTTTTGGGGAATCGAGTCCATTGATGTTAAGAGATACTAAGGGCCAGTGATCGTTGCTTCCTGTTATTTTTGTTGTTAGAGGTAGAATTATGATTGAATAACCATTTTCTTTTGGATTTGTTGAAGATTACTTTCTTACTATTTCTAGGATGTAATTTCTCTCCTTGTGTTGGAGATTTCCATCTCTTCTTTGTAGGGCTGGATTTCTGTAAAATATTGTGTAAATTTGGTTTTGTCATGGCATATCTTGGTTTCTTCATCTATGTTAATTGAGAGTTTTGCTGGGTGTAGTAGCCTGGGCTGTCATTTGTTTTCTTTTAGTGTCTGCATGGTATCTGCCCAGGATCTTCTGGCTTTTACAATCTCTGTTGAAAAGTCTGGTGTAATTCTGATAGGTCTGCCTTTATTTGTTACTTTGATTTTTTTCCCTTACTACTTTAAATTTTTTCCTTGTTTTGTACATTTGGTATTTTGATTATCATTTGATGAGAGCAATTTCTTTTCTCTTCCAAACTATTTGTGTGTGGCTCTGTAAGCTTCATCTATATCTATGGGCATCTCTTTCTTTAGCTTAGGGAAGTTTTCTCTATAGATTTGTTGAAGATATTTACTAGCCCTTTGAGTTGGGAATCATCTCTCTATTGTATGCCTATTATCCTTAGGTTTGGTCTTCTCATTGTGTGATAGATTTCATGGATGTTTTGTGTTAAGAGTTTTTTGTATTTTGCATTTGCTTTAACTATTGTGTCAATGTTTTCTATGGTATCTTCTCTACCTGAGATTCTCTCTTTAATATCTTATATTATGTTGGTGAGTCCTGATCTCGTTCTTAGGTTTTCTATCTCCAGTGTTGTACATTTTTGTTTCCATTTTTAGATTCTTGATTTTTTGTCAACATTTTAATTTTAATTTTTTCTTTATATATATATATATATATATTTCCTTTTTTTGTTCGGATTTTTTTCTTTAAATTTCAAATGTTATTCCCTTTCCTGGTTTCCTGTCCATCAGCCCCCATCCCATCCTGCTTTGCTTCTTCTATAAGGGTATTTGCCATCCCCAACCATCCCCCCTTCTGACCCTGACATTATCCTACACTGGGAGGTCCAGCCTTGACAGGACCAAGGGTATCTTCTCCCTTTGGTGCCTGACAAAGCCATCCTCTGCTATATATGCTGCTGGAACCATGGGTCTGTCCATGTGTAGTCTTTTGGTAGTGGTTTAGTCCCTGGGAGCTCTTGTTGGTTGATATTATTGTTCTTGTGTGGTTTCAAGCCCCTTCAGCTCCTTCAATCTCTTCTCTAATTCTTCCAATGGAGACCTTTTTCTCAGTTCAGTGATTTGCTTCTAGCATTCACCTCTGTATTTTTCACACTTTAGCTGAGCAACTTAGGAGACAGCTATATCAGGCTCCTGTCAGCTTTCACTTCTTGGCTTCCTCAATATTGTTTGGTTTGGTGGCTGTATATTTATGTGCTGGATCCCCAGGTGGGGCAGGCTTTAAATGGCTATTCCTTCAGTCTCTGCTCCAAACTCTGTCTTCATATACCCTCCTATGAATATTTTTGTTCCCCCTTTTAAGAAAGACTGAAGCATCCAGTTTGCTAGTCCTTCTTCTTAAGTTTCATATGGTCAGTAGATTATATCTTGGGTATTTTGAGCTTTTGGGCTAATATCCACTTATCAGTGAGTACATACTATGTGTGCTGTTTTGTGATTGGGTTACCACACTCAGGATAATATTTTCTAGTTCTATCCATTTGCCTATGAATTTCAGGAAGTCATTGTTTTTAATAGCTGAGTAATCCATTGTGTAAATGTATTACATTTTCTGTATCCATTCCTCTGGTGAAGGGCATCAGGGTTCTTTCCAGTTTCTGGCTATCATAAATAAGGCTGCTATGAACATAGTGGATCATGTGTCTTTGTTATATGTTGGAGCAGCTTTTGGGAATATGCCCAGGAGAGGTATTGCTGGGTTCTCAGGTAATGCAATGTCCAATTTTCTGAGGAACCTCCAGAGTGATTTTCAGAGTGGTGATACCAGTTCGTAATCCTATCAATAATGGAGGAGTGCTCTTCTTCTGCACATCCTAGACAGCATCTGTTGTCATCTGAGTTTTTGGCCTTAGCCATTCTGACTGGTGTGAGTTAGAATCTCAGGGTTGTTTTGATTTGCATTTCCCTGATGGCTAAGGATGTGGAATATTTCTTTAGGTACTTCTCAGCCATTTGATATTCCTCAGCCAAGAATTTTACTTTTTAGCTCTTTATTCCATTTTAATAGAGTTATTTGACTCTCTAGAGTCTAACTTCTTGAGTTCTTTGTATACATTTGATATTAGCTCTCTATTGGATGTAGGATGGGTAAAAATCTTTTTCCAATCTGTTGGTTGCTGTTTTGTCTAACCTTGATGTTTATTTTTCAATTCTTTCTCTTGTTCGGTTTTATTTTCCTATATTTCTTTTAGAGATTTATGTGCTTCCTCTGTTTACCTATGTTCTTCTTTATTTCTTTAAGGGAGTTATTTATGTTTTTCTTAATATCCTCTATCATCCTCATGAGATGTGATTTCAAATCTGAATCTTGTTTTTCTGGTATGATGGATTATCCAGAGCTGGTTGTGGTAGGAGAACTGGGTTCTTATGATGCCAAGTAGCCTTGGATTTTCTTGCTTATATTCTTGATCTTGCCCCTGCCATCTGGTTGTCTCTAGTGTTAGCTGGTCTTGCTCTCTCTGACTGGAGATTTTTCCTTCCTGTGAGCCTATGAGCCTGTGATCTTAGTTGTGTTAGCACCCCTTAGAGACAAGCTCTCATTGGGCAGGATTTCTGTAAGGAGAGCTGTGGCAGATGGAACCCCAAAGGATCCTGTCCTTGGCTGCTTCATGGTTTTTATTCCCTGTGGGCTTTTGTCAGGTCCCTCTTGGGCCAGCTATTGGAGTAATAATTGTGGCCTCATCTGTGATTTTGGGTGTGACCACTCCTGGTAGACCAGTTCTCTCCGGGCAGGAATTGGGTATGAAGAACTGTTCACAGGGTTTTCTCTGGGGCGCAGATGGCAACTGGAATGATCCTGTCCTTGGTTGTTCTATGCTTCCTGTCCCCTGTGTGCTCCTACCAGGACCCTCTTGGGACAGCTGTAACCTTGGGTGTGTCAGCACTCCTGAGAGATCAGTTCTCTCTCCAAGCAGGGTTTGGATGAATTATTTTTTATATGGATTATTTTAGGGTGATCTTAGGGAACAGCATTCTTTTTCATGACTCCTTCAGCATTATCTCTGACTCTTTTAACATATAAATGAATTTGGTAGATATAATTGTTGATCATGGATGTGAATGTCGGGAAATTGTAGGCAATTTCTTCTGGTGAAAGACCAAATACAAGAAAATGGGGAAAGAATATCATTTTCCTGTTTCACACATTCTCACTGTGAAGTTCATCTATTCCGTTGCTACAGCCAGAAGCAGTTTCCTTGGGCTTTCAACATAGACTAATGAGCAGGGAGTCTTCAAGTCTTCCATACAATATTGCAACTTCTGAGACAACCACTGTCTAACACTGAGGAGCTACTGGATTCTCAGCTTCTTAAGTATAAGATAATCTTTGTTGGACTATTTGGACCACATCTTGAGTGCACACACACACACACACACATACACACTACAGGGGAAGGGAAGGAGGGGAAGGGAGGGGAGGGGGGAGAGAGAGAGAGAGAGAGGGGAGAGAGAGAGAGATGGGGGATGAAATTGATTTTATTTTCTCCAGCTTCTCCTTATGCACTTTTGGGGTGAGGTGGTGAGGTGGGCAGGATACAATTTATTACTTGTTCAAGTATTTCTGTATTTCCCTTGGAGTTTTCTCAGTGGAAATTATGTTATGTTAAATTCTGTCATTGTGAATTCAAAACTCAAGCTTGATGATCTCTTACTTATCATCATGTAACTCTTACTTATCTGTCTTTTGACTATCACTGATGTGAAAAATGTTACCAAACTGGCAGACACCTAACAGTGTCAATATTTTATGGTAACTTGTAGAGTTGCCTGTCCAGATTTTCCTTCTCACTTAATCTATTATACTTTTAGCTTATAGATTCATGATTACTTTAAATAAACTGATTTTTATTTCTTCATACATTTCCTCTTTGTCACCTCCTCATTATTTCCCTGTAAAACTCTGTCTCTTTGGAGATATACTGGGGATTATCTTTTTCTAGCTATTCTTTCACATATCACTGTACGAAAGACTAGTAAATGAAATGAAAGAATTGTACATATCTGAGGTACAATGTTCAATTTTAGCATAATGTTTAGCAAACAATGATCAAAACTGGACTTCCTTCCCAGTGAATTCTTTAGACTTGCTTCAAATACACCAATGAGTGGATCAGGGCTAATGGTGTTTACCCAGTCAGTTGCACAACTTGCCTGGTAATGATTGTTTAAACTGTCTATATTTCAATCAGTGGGTCGCATTTTTTATCTGGTAAGGTTTTGTTCTTGTATATTTTTGCATTTGTGACAATTTAAATGGGCATCATGCCCTCTTCATCTAATTGTAAATGCACTTATTTTAAACTCAGAATGTTCCATAAAGTTAATTTAATTTGAAACGTATTTGTGTCTCTATGATTCATGATGCACAATGTTGGTCACCATAGGTAGCCTCAGATTACAGAAATTGTTTTGGTAATATGGCTTACAGATTTAATTATATGACCATACTTCAAATAGGTTTAGTTTTCTCTCCTCTTCATCATTACCTATCCCTTTCCAAACATTAGATTTATTCAATGGTGCTCAGGGCCTCAACTTCTGAAACTGGGCCTTCAAAAGGGCATTTAAAAGTTTTAGTTTTAAAATCAGCAAAAGATTTTTCTCTTTTTCAAAAGCTTTAATGTTGTTCCCATTTAGTGGTGTTAGCCACTAAAACCCTGATTTAGAGTATTGACTCTTGTCTTCTTTCCATCTTATTCCTTTTTGGATATTAATTCCAATACAGATGAGGATGGTAACAACTATAACTTTCATTGCTGCTTTAGAAATGCAAGATGATACAACTACTATGAAAGCAATCTTACAGACTTTTATGAAATAAAACATTTTTAAAATGTTATTAATTCACTTTATAACTCAATATTAGCCCCTCCTCTTCTCCCAGTATCCTCCTCAAACAAGTCATCTCCCTATTCTATCTTCCCTCTATGTACCATCCCACACACCTATATCTCCCCACCCCCAATCCTGAAAGTAAAACGATGCTAGACTAGGTGCATCCTCTCTTACTGAGGCCAGACAAGGCTGTATACTTAGAGGCACAGGATCCATAAGCAGACAGGCAGGGAACAGGCTCAGGGATAACTCCTGTTCCAGTTGTTGGGGAATCTGCATGATGATCAACCTGGTCATCTGATACATATATACAGGGGGCCTAGGGGAAGCCTGTGCTTTTAGTTTTTGTAAATAATTCAGTCTCTGGGAGCAGCCAGGGTCTAAGTCACTTGACTCTGTTTATTTTCTTGTGGATTCCCTGTCCCCTTCAGCTCCCTTAGTCCTTCTCCCAACTCTTCTGGAAGACTCATCAAACTTCATCTAATGTTTGTATGTGAGCCTCTGCATCTCTTTCCAGTGGCTGCTGGATGGAGCTTCTCAGAAGACAATTATGGTAGGTTCTCTGTAGGGTTTTGGACCCATATCAGCTCTGCCATAGGACACAGCTGCTTGGGGTGACAGAAAATGGAAAGTTTGACGGCACTTATCCCAGGCCACTGCTGCCAGGGCATGTGCCGGACTGTAGTAAAGTGAAGAACTGAGATACTCACTGCTTTGGGGTGGGTGGGAAAGCAGTCTGAGATGTGGGAAAGCTGGAGCTGGTTTGGCTGTTCCTGGGCCTGTGATGAGATTGGGGCCTTTGGATTCTCAGGTTCTTGAAAATCCAGGCACTTTTGGGAGTCCCAGAAGAGCAGAGAATAGAATTGGCTGTGTCTAGCCCCAGGCTGGGGAAAAAGGGGAGCTCCTGCTGGTCCCAGTGGGGAAGATAGTCCTTGACTTTAAGGCTGGTTGACATAGTTGTAGCTGTGGCTGGGAGAGCAGAAAGGCTTTCTACAGGAGGCTAGACTGTGACTCTGGAGGTAAAGGCCTTCTCCATGGCTCCACATGGCGGATTTCGATGAAAAACGTCAGACCATAGTTCTTTTCTGTTTGTTTATTTGTTTATTTACTCCAGATTTTTTCCATCTTTATTAAATTGGGTATTACTTATTTACATTTCAAATGTTATTCCCTTTCCCGGTTTCCAGGCCAACATCCCCTCCCCCCTCCCCTTCTATATGGGCTTCCCTTCCCCATCCTCCCCTCATTACCACCCTCTCCCCAACAATCACGTTCACTAGGGGTCCAATCTTGACAGGACCAAGGGCTTCCCCTTCCACTGGTGCTCTTACTAGGATATTCATTGCTACCTATGCAGTTGGGCCAGGGTCAGTCCATGTATAGTCTTTGGGTAGTGGCTTAGTCCCTGGAAGCTCTGGTTGCTTGGCATTGTTGTACATATGGGGTCTCGAGCCCCTTCAAGCTCTTCCAGTTCTTTCTCTGATTCCTTCAACGGGGTCCCGTTCTCAGTTCAGTGTTTGCTGCTGGCATTCGCCTCTGTGTTTGCTGTATTCTGGCTGTGTCTCTCAGGAGAGATCTACATCCGGCTCCTGTCGGCCTGCCCTTCTTTGCTTCATCCCATGCGCTTTTATCCACAGTCGCTAATCATCTCATTCAGAAGCCAAGGCTTTCCAAGCACTCTGGTATGTTGTCTATGATTCATGCCTGTAAGGTCGTCTCACACAATACAGTCATTGGGATGGGCATTTACATATTACATATACTACGTTGTACACGCGGCCCTCCTGTCCCCGTTAATGATTTTGCTTTGCCACGTTCACCGTAGACTCAAATACAACTTAACGCAGTACCTCATTGACTTACTCACTTACCTTCTGTGTCAGGGAGGCATGGCAAGCACAGGAACACAAACATAAAAGCCACACTGCTTCCCTCTACAGGCTTTGCTTCTTTTCCCATTAAAAATTGGAGTGTCTGTAGATTCCATATAGTGTGCAGTTTTTATGGTAAAGACACAAGGGTGAAAATCTTCGTGTGAGTGGCAAAGGTCTGTGCTAGCCTTTTACAGTTTATCAATTGATACAAGGAGGCTTATGTCTCCTTTAAGCTCTTTCAGTCCTTTCTCTGAATCCTTCAACGGGGGTCCTGTTCTCAGTTCAGTCGTTTGCTGATGGCATTCGTGTATGTATTTGGCATATTCTGGCTGAGTCTCTCAGGAGAGATCTACATCCAGTTCCTGTCAGCCTGCATTTCTTTGTTTAATCCATCTTATCTAGTTTGGTGGCTGTATATGTATGGGCCACAAGTGGGGCAGGCTCTGAATGGGCTTTCCTTCAGTCTGTGCTCTAAACTTTGCCTCCCTATTCCCTGCCAAGGGTATTCTTGTTCCCCTTTTAAAGAAGGAGTGAAGCATCTGCATTTTGGTCATCCTTCTTGAGTTTCATGTGTTCTGTGCATCTAGTTCAATTCAAGCATTTGGGCTAATAGCCACTTATCAATGAGTGCATACCACCTGCGTTTTTCTGTGATTGGGTTAGTTCACTCAGGATGATATTTTCCAGTACCATCCATTTGCCTATGAATTTCATAAAGTCATTGTTTTTGATAGCTGAGTAATATTCCATTGTGTAGATGTACCACATTTTCTGTATCCATTCCTCTGTTGAAGGGCATCTGGGTTCTTTCCAGCTTCTGGCTATTATAAATAAGGCTGCGATGAACATAGTGGAGCATGTGTCTTTGTTATGTGTTGGAGCATCTTTTGGGTATATGCCCAAGAGAGGTATAGCTGAGTCCTCAGGTAGTGCAATGTCTAATTTTCTGAGGAACTTCCAGACTGATTTCCAAAATGATTGTACCAGTCTGCAACCCCACCAACAATGGAGGAGTGTTCCTCTTTCCCCACATTCTCGACAGCATCTGCTGTTGCCAGAGTTTTTCATTTTAGCCATTTTGACTGGTATGAGGTGGAATCTCAGGGTCGTTTTGATTTGCATTTCCCTTGTGACTAAAGATGCTGAACATTTCTTTAGGTGCTTCTCAGCCATTCAATATTCCTTAGCTGTGAATTCTTTGTTTAGCTCTGAACCCCATTTTTTAATAGGGTTTTTTGTCGCCCTGCAGTCTAACTTCATGAGTTCTTTTTATATTTTGGATATTAGCCCTCTATCAGTTGTAGGATTGGTAAAGATCTTTTCCCAATCTGTTGGTTGCCGTTTTGTCCTAATGACAGTGTCTTTTGCCTTACAGAAACTTTGTAGTTTTTTGAGATCCTATTTGTCAATTCTTGATCTTAGAGCATAAGCCATTGGTGTTTTGTTCAGGAAATTTTCTCCAGTGCCCATGTGTTCGAGATTCTTCCCCACTTTTTCTTTTATTCATTTGAGTGTATCTGGGTTGATGTGGAGGTCCTTGATCCACTTAGACTTAAGCTTTGTACAGGGTGATAAGCATGGATCGATCTGCATTCTTCTACATGCTGATCTCCAGTTGAACCAGCACCATTTGCTGAAAATGGTCTTTTTTCCATTGGATGGTTTTAGCTCCTTTGTCAAAAATCAAGTGACCATAGGTGTGTGGGTTCATTTCTGGGTCTTCAATTCTATTCCATTGATCTATCTGCCTGTCCCTGTACCAATACCATACAGTGTTTGTCACTATTGCTCTGTAATACTGCTTGAGTTCAGGGATAGTGATTTCCCTGGAAGTTCTTTTATTGTTGAGGATAGTTTTAGCTATCCTGGGGTTTTTGTTATTCCAGATGAATTTGCAGATTGTTCTGTCTGTGAAGAATGGGATTGGAATTTTGATGGGTAATTTTGATTCTGTAGATCGCTTTTGGTAAAATGGCCATTTTTACTATATTAATCCTGCCAATCCACGAGCATGGGAGATCTTTCCATCTTCTGAGGTCTTCTTCAATTTCTTCCTTCAGAGGCTTGAAGTTCTTATCATACAGATCTTTTACTTGCTTGGTTAAAGTCACACTGAGGTATTTTATATTATTTGGGACTATTATGAAGGGTGTCATTTCCCTAATTTCTTTCTCAGCTTGTTTCTCTTTTGTGTAGAGGAAGGCTACTGATTTATTTGAGTTAATTTTATACCCAGCCACTTTGCTGAAGGTATTTATCAGGTAGTTTAGTAGTTCTCTGGTGGAACTTTTGGAATCACTTAAATATACTATCATATCATCTGCAAATAGTGATATTTTGACTTCCTCCTTTCCAAACTGTATCCCTTTGATCTCTGACCATAGTTCTAACCAGTGTATTGTGGGGGAAAGTGGATGTGTAAAACCACACCCTATTTCTCAGATTATAAACCTTTTAAAGGGAGGAATGCCTGGGATTGGCACTCTCTCCAAACTCCTAGGAACCTCATTAGCATGGAGAACTCTGTTTTGGGCCTACTTGATTGTGGTCATGTCTGTTTTCCTATTGTCTTGATCTTAGATATTAGCTATGTGTCATCTACCTGTAGAAGGGCTTGGGGCTTTGCCATTACATGACTGATGGCCACAAAATTCTCTGGTGTGTTTGTGTGTGTTTGTGTGTTTGTGTGTGTGTGTTTGTGTGTGTGTGTTTGTGTGTGTGTGTGTGTGTGTGTGTGTGTGTGTGTGTGCAGCTATGTTACTGGAGCCTGGTGCCACGAGCAGGGGAAGCTCCTACTGTCCCTTCAGTGTCTCTAGGCTTCAAGGCTTTAGTTCAACTTTACCAGGTCTCTTCTCAATGTCCACCACCCAGAAGTTCTTGTCTGGAAGCATAACAGAGTATTATTATTTGTGTCTGGGATTGGTTCTTGCCCATGGGATAGGTCTCAATTTAGGGCACTCATTGATTGGCCATTCCCATATCTCTGTTCTATGTTTGTCTCTACATACTTTGTGCCTAGGCCTCACATTGTGTAGAAGATGTTTTGGATTGGTTGCTGTTCTTCTCTCCCCCAACTGGGAGTCCTGCCTGGATACAGAAAGTGACCACTTTAGGATCCATATTCCGTACTGCTATGAGTATCAGCTAGAGTCGCCCTTACAGACATTCTGGGGTCTCATGCCATCCTCGGTCTCAGATACTTCTTAGAGCTTACTGACGCAGCTGGTTTCATTTATCTCTCACCTTCTCCCCTTCTGAGAAAGATCCAGCCATCCTCCCTTGGGCCCTCCTTGTCGTTTAGCTTCTTTGGTCTGTTGATTATAGTCTGGTTATCCTGTACTTTATGGCTAATACTCACTAATAAGTGAATACATAGCATGCATGTCCTTTTGCGTCTGGTTTGCTTCACTCAGGATGATATTTTCTAGTTTAGAAATGCAATATGGAAGAGTCACTGTGAAAGCAATCCCATAATTTCTTATGAAATAAGACAAATTCTTAGCATGTGACTCAGTACCACTGAAAAATGCATAAGATCTCCTAATGGCCATTTTAAAAATCTATTCTTTGCCCAAATGTAGAGCAAGAAATATATCTTTAGTTATCATGGAATGTTAAAAGTAATGACACTGACAAAAAACAAATGATTGGGTCTTAAAATGAATATTACTAAGTAATGCATACTATTTAAATAACTATCTACATTATGATAACTATTGATCATATGCCATTCTGGGAAATGTAAAATTATGGAGATTATAGACAATTAATGATTTTTTTCCAGTGTTCAACAGTTGTGGCATATAGATGTTGGTATCCACTGTTGTCTCCCTTTTAATAATTATAATTATTAGATGAAACTCATTGAATGCACAAAAAATTATTTCTATAAACTGTGGATTCTGGATGACAATGTAAGCTCATCAACTGTAGCATTTATGGAATTCCAGTGCTAATAAGAGGAAAAAGAAGAATGAACATTGATAGATATTGATATATTTCTCTATATTTTTGTGACCATAAAACCTATAAGTAAAATATTTTGAAAACAATCCATAAAATCTAGTTGCAATGTAAACTGCATAGATATAATATAATGAGAGCAAGACAATATAGTTTGATAGAAAAATAGGTTAAGATGATTAAATTTAGGAATGTATACATTCAAATATTAAGAATCTATCAATTTTTCACAAAGATACTCTGAACCGTACTATTAAGAGTGAAACTTTTATGAATGATTTCACTCATGTTCAGAATCCACCATTAGTCATTTTTATGACTTTGTCTAAAGGTTGAACATATGTATGTGTATTTATTGAAGTGTGTAAAATTAAAACAGCACTTTTCTCTGTGTAAATATGTTAAATTCTGCGATAAATCAAAAGTGTAGGCTCGAATTCATTCCCTTTAGTTATATGGCCAAGTGGGAAAATAGGAGCTAAAGAGCAGACTATTTCATTTTCTATTTACTGTAACAGATGGAGTCTCATCTGTAAAACAAAGACGCAGTCCCAATAGCAACCAGAATATTTTATTAAATGTAGTAAAGACTGGTGTGTGTTCGCTGTTTCATGTATATCCAATTAGCAGTACGCTTATCTGACAGATAAACAATTTGTGCCTGGATGTAGTAATGAACTGTCCAAGAATACTTGACTGTCTTAAAAACAGAAGGAATAAGGAGAA
Source organism: Rattus rattus (assembly GCF_011064425.1). Taxonomy (NCBI): domain Eukaryota; kingdom Metazoa; phylum Chordata; class Mammalia; order Rodentia; family Muridae; genus Rattus; species Rattus rattus. The sequence continues at coordinate 84,577,258 of NC_046164.1, read as the reverse complement.
TGTTCTAATTCTATGTACTTTGGTCTCTCTTTTATGTTTTTTTTGAGTAGGGCATCCTATAATAACAATGTCAGGCTAATTAAGTTGAGTATGAACTAAGGCCAGGAAGATGTTAAGAAGCATTTCCTTCTATCTTTATTTTGGTTGTGAATAGACAGTGTCTTGCAAAAGCAAGAACATAGTCTTCAACTATTTTTCCCTGAAGGGTAAAATAAATAATGGGTAGAAATTGAAAGTACATGGAGAAACAGTTAAAAAAAAACTAGTTTTCTAAGTAATAGACATTTATCAACAATATATCACTATAGTAACTTTTTACTTCCAAAGTAAAATGTGAAATTCTGCATAAAATTCAAGTAGGATTGAGGCCTCACAACATTAATCAAATGTTTTACCAGTGGCACCAATCAATTATTCTGTTAGGCTCTCCTAGACTTTAGTTTTTAGATAGATTTTTAACTCCTCTAACACTATCATCTCTCTATCTATCTATCTATCTATCTATCTATCTATCTATCTATCTATCCATCCATCCATCCATTTGAAGATAGATTCTTTTCTCATATAATATATTCTGATTACAGTCCTCCCTCCCTCTACTTCTCCATGTTTCCCTCTCTTCACCTCATCTCCAGAGCCAACCTTTTCTGTATCTCATTAGAAGAAAATAAACTTTTAAGAGACAACCAAATATGGCAAAATAAAATGTAATAAGATAAAGAAAAATCTATCAGTTTGAAGTTGGAAACAGCAATCCCAACAGGAGAAAAAGCGTCCCAAGAGCAGGCAGGCACAAGAGTCAAAGACCCACTCAGTTCCAGAGTCAGGAGCTGTGCAAAGATACTGACCTAATAGTTACAATATAGAGTCAGAAGACCCACTGAAGATGCCTGCAGGCAATGTGATTGATGCTTCAGTCCCTAACATATGCTTTGCTTAGTTGATTCATAGGAACTTGTTGTTATGATATCTTCTATATCCTTTAGTTATTACGAGTTTTCTGTTTCCTCTTCCTTGGGATTCCCTGAACTCAGAAGGGGCAGATTTGAGAAGTATTTGGTTTGTAAAGAAATATCAATCCACAGCTAAATATCAGTTATCTGAGATTTTATACCTGGCTGGGAGGTGTAGTGATATACTGTTAATATATATTGCCTATGTAATGTCAGCCCAAGAAAAGGAGAATACTCCAAAATAGAGCAATAGCTTCTCATAAAAGCATACTACTTTCCCACCTTTGTGACACAAACAATAAGAGAAGCTTTTAGTTGAACTATCCTTAGCAATTAAAGAAAATATAAAAAAAATTACCCAGTATTTAAGTAGTATTTAAGATAGAGCATTCCTTTAGATAATGTTTAGCAGCATCCAACATATTTTGAAACATCATACCTATCAACTTATCTTTTTCTTTTTCTATATATCATCTATCTATCTACCTATCTATATATCACCTACCCATGGGTAGCCATCTATCAACTATCTATGTATCATCTATATCTATTTATTCTAAGTGTAGCAGAGATGAAAATTTCCTATAATCCAGTGATATACTTATTGCAGAATTGTAGTTCAGAAAATGACTTTTGTGTTTATGGTGATACGGTATAAACATAATACAAGGCCAGCTACTTCAAAGCATAGGATATAAAATTACATACTTTACAAAGTATTTAGCAATGATAGCTATGTAACGGTTCAATCATTTCACCATACCATACTTTAAATCATTGTTTTAGACTGTCCTTCTCTACATATAGAAAGATTTTCTGTAAAATACCGGCAAGCAACTTAATGTATCTCATACTTGTCATATCTCTTGTTTGCCTCAAGAGGACACATTATGTAACAGAATTTTATTGTTTAAGTTAGGGTGTATGTGTTTACCCTAGGATGAAATCATGGTGATTTGTCTGAAAATTTATTTATCTAAAGTATCTTCATGGTCTCTTTACAACATGCATAGTTACGGGACGTGGTGACACATTCTTTAATTTCTACAACTTGGGAAGCAGTGGAACTGAATAGGAAGTTCTACATAGGAACTTTTAAGCCAGTCAAGGTTGAATTGGGGGTGTGTCTCAAAAGAAAAACTAAGTAAGTAAGTAAGTAAGTAAGTAAGCAAGCAAAGGAAAAAAGCAGCAAATCAAATATGTATACACTCTATACCTATATGTAATCACACATGTACCTGGGTTTATACCAACTAAAAATTATGTCTCCATGTAGGCTTGGCATTTTGTTTATAAAGTATATGAGCTTTCTTTGTCAGGGTTGTTGCATTAAATATGATTTGCTGTTCTTCTTGTTTATTTTGTGGTAGGGGGAACAAATATAGATTCTTGTAGGTACTAGGCTATTATTGCTATGGCAAAACATCATGACCTAAAGTAGCTTGGGGAAGAAAGGGTTCATTTTATCTTAAAGTTTTCCATCTCAATCCACCACTGAGGGAATTCAGAAATTAATGATTTGTTAATAATATTCACTTATGTGTTTGTTTCTATTTAGGCGTATTATTGTTTGATGTAAAACTGCTGGAGTGTCTATGATGACTGAAAAGAAGGGCTGGAGATTATAAATTCATTTCAGTCATATATACTCTAACAGAGTAGGGACTTGGTGGCCAAAGCTGATAGAATGGCCATGAAGGAGTGCTGCTGAATAGCTTGCCCCTCTGGATTGTCCTGTTTGCTTTCTTAGAATACCCAAGACCACCTTCCCAGGGATGGAACTTCCTTCAGAGAGCTAGGCCTTTCCACATCAATCATCAATAATCAGTGAAGAAATTGTACCTAGGCTTATTTACAGATCAATCTTGTTGAGACTTTTGTTTTTTCAATGGAGTGTCTCTCAGTGAAAATTCTTAGAAAGTAACTCCAGCTCGTATCATATTGACAACAAATTAGCCACCACAACCATCTAACTAAATCCCTGGCCTGGGTCCATTTAAAATTTAAATTTATTTCAATGTTTGTGAAGTATAAACTTATTTCTATATTGGTCAAGAAGATATTAAAATGGAATAAAGTCTCACAATGAAAGTTTGGTATGATACACGTCTATATGAGCATTTGCTCGAATGCTAGGCTATCTTTGTGCTCCCCCTCCTACTCTCTAGAAAACTGCTGTGCTTGAGCGTGCTTCTTTCTGAAAAATGTCAAGAGGCTCACTCGCCCAATCTTGAACCAAGGAGGCAACTCAAATGCTGCCGAATGAAGTCCAAAATCCTTGACCAATAACTAATGCAACACCCCTGCACACCCAGGGATGCTTCATTCTCTGTCTCTGTACTATAGTCCTGTAAGCTCTAAGTCGAAACTCTTCCTTGGTCTCAAGAAGCTGCAGAGTATTAAAGGTTAAAATGTTTAAAATATATTTCTGAAAACATACAAAAGTTCTTAAAATCAGTGAGGAGTCTTTCGATCAAGCCACTTTAGACAAGTTCATGTGATTGCTGAATATTTTCTCTAGGTCTAGCATTTGCAAGGCTACTCAAGTGAAATAATTTCTGTCTCTCTGTGGGTTCCCCTACTTCAAAACTTTGCAGCTTTAATATGCCGAATGTCTTTTGGTGGAGTTGTCCCTATGTATTTTATCAAAATTATGTATTTTACCAGAAACTGTTGGTAGTATAATTGTCAGACTGTTACTAATAAAAATTAAAGGATCAGATTAAAGAAACAAATACAAAAAAGGTTGTCATTGTATATGACAGATGTGTTCTGATTTTAGACATAGTCAAACATACTGCTAACTTAGAATTGGTAATTTTTTCTTACTTTTCTTCAGAGACTGGTGGTGGAGTGCTCATCTGTCACTATAAATAGAAAATCATCTCCAAGCCACCATGTTTTAAACAAGTCTAGTCATCTTATTGCTCTGAATTAAACATACTTTAGAGAGGGCTAGAGGCCATAGCCTTTTAGTAGAAGTGGAGTAGGGAATCCAGGCAGGGTGAGTCCTGGTGTTCAGCATTTTAATACTGAAAATGACATATAAATCAAACTAGAACTATTTAGACAACTGAACTTCCACAATTAGGTTAATGAATGACAATAGGATTGCACATGTAAATTTCTAGTGCATTTGAAAGTGCCCTAGAATGTTTTATTTGTGGTCCAGGCACTAGTTTTTTCTCATCAGCCATATAAAACAATGAAAAGCAATAGAGAGGTAGTTTTTAGTTTCTAGATATCCCCCACAGTTTCTAGCCCACAGTGGGTTTCATTGCTATAATTTTATTACTGAAGCCTGCCACAGAACAGCCAGGGTAGCTTTAACTTTAATGAAAAATATGCTTGTATCATTGAAGAATGTTATTTCCTATGAGAAATGATCAAAGATATATTTATAAAGAAATCATGCACTGATCTATGATCAGCAATTAATAAAGTATTCCATTATTAAAAATTGCTAATAATATTGACTTATGTGTCTGTTTCTATTTCTTATCCTGGCATATTATTAATGGATGAAAAAGTGATGTAGTATCTATGATGACTGATGAAAAGAGTTGAAGGTGGTAAATTCATTTCAGTCATATATAAACAACAGGCCTGAAGTATGGCCACAATCTTATAGGGACATAATGTAAGGAATATGTCACCGAGCTTAGGTGTTTGACAGATCAAATGAACAGCTAACAAAGAGCAGCAGCGGCACAGTCCACAGTGTTGAATATTACTCGAGTCACTAGAAAGCAACACAGAAAATTTCCCAACTTCAGTGTCCTGAGAGATGACTAATCTCCTATATCCGATTTTAAGAACTGCCTTTATCCTTAGTCAAGACCAATATCTTTTCTCACCCAAAGGATCCGAGATGTTCCTTCTCTTTTCTGAAAGATGCCATATTTTGCAAGAGTAAAAGTCCAGGCATTTTTATCAGCTGTATTTTGTCTTTTAAGAGAGAAAGGGGACTTTAATAAAAATACAGTCATGTCTTTGAAGAGTGTTGTTCTGTATGAGAAATAAGCAGAGAACGATTTATACATTTCAAAAGAAACTATCATGAAGGCACACAAGAAAGGCAGCCCTTGCTTGGGTGAAGAATTCGTGATTTTGACATAGTTAGAAAAGGAAATGGAAAGTATAAGGAAGCCAGGGAAGTAGTGTGGAACATCTATCTAAAGCTCCCGGGTTTCTGCATATCTAGGGTCCCATGTGAAGATGAGAAAGAAAGCTGAATAGCGAACTCTAGGAATTGTTTGTTGGCACATTTTAAGCTTGAATAGACAAATGCTTTCTGATCCAAATGCTTCCCAAGTGCCAACATAAAATAGCTTAGGCAAAAGAACAGTCTTATTCAAACCATCCAAATCACATAGCTGTGATGGAGAAAAATCTTAAGCCTTTCAAATTAAAAATTGTTGAAAATTTGAGGTCACTTAAGTGTATCATCATATCATTTGCAAATAGTGATATTTTGACATCTTCCTTTCCAATTCATATCCCTTTGTTCTCTTTTTGTTGATTAATTGCTCTGGCTAGGGCTTCAAGTATAATATTGAATAGGTAGGGAGAGAGTGGACAGCCCTGTCCAGTTTCTGATTTTAGTAGGATCGCTGAAATATCATTTACAAAGGAAGAACAGTATAAGACAGAAATCAATTATAATAACATGTAATATCATTAACTAGTACTAGTGTTTAACAAATGCAGCACATGTTCTATTGAAAGACCTTTGTACATGGTGCCCCTTTCAAATCCCTCTTCAGTTAAAATGGATATTTATCATTGGGTTTTTTTTTTCAAGAAAGGAAGTTAAGACATGAAGAGATTCAATAATCTTCCTGATGTAACACCTGATGTAACACAGCAAATGGACAGAAAAAGAATCAAAATCCAGAAAGTGTTTCTGCATCTATTTTTGGGCTAGTTTGAGAAAAATGTACCTTCATAGCTGAAAGTATCATTTAAATGCAGGGCCAATAAATCTGATTTTGTGGATGTCACGACCTACTGTTTGCTTGATAAAATCACATATAAAGATATGTGATACAGAGGATGTAGATACAGAAGAAAGGTTCAAAGTCTGAAATTAAAATGTTTAGAGATATTCAAAGTGACCCAGGAGTCATGCCTCTATGAAGTAGAGTTCAAATATAAAGTGACAAAGGGGATTTTAGAAAAAGAATAGATGTACATGTTATAAAAGGAGTATTAGAATACTGTTATTATATTCAGTGCTGCAGAACCCACCAAAAACCTGCTGGGTGTGGGGTATTTAGCTGGAGTGGTTGGGAAGAAAATGAAAGAGAAGTTTTGGTACAACTGGTATTGTGACTCCATGTCCATCCTGAACTGAGATAGGGCAGAAAGAAACTTGGGAAACTTGGGAAAGGAGCTTAGCTTATATGTAGAAGTTTAAAATGTTATGTAAATTTGTATTGGAATGCTTTTTATCTTAAAGTGAAGACCTATTTGAACAAGACAGAAAACTGAGAAATTGGATCACATAAAAATTTTAAGCAACGTAAGCAAAGGTTAAAAGCAATAATACATTGATTGGTGCATTTGCATTAGTAAGGAAAGATTTCAGTTTCAACACAAGGCAAGTGAACTTAAACACTTTAATTTGTAAAAGTAATGTACTGCTCAGAACCCAATTTAAAGAAGATGAAATACACATATAAAAGAAAACTTTAATACATAGTACATTATGGCACTGTACATCAATAAAATAAAATATTATTTGTTATCTGTTAATTGTGAGAAATGAAGGTAGTATAAAATTTACTAAACAATAATGTATGCATTACAGAATTACTTTTAAATCTTTCGTAGGAATGCATACTGATACAAATATTTTGAAGGCAGCTTAGATGTCTGTCAAATTTTATTATTCATATAAATATTTTAATTTAGTCTTATATACACTACTCCTCTTGTGCACAATTAAGCTCAATCAGAAATATTTATCACACGGTTATTTTTGGTAAAAACCCAAATAGAAGCACAGATGTCATTCTATAGCATGAAATTAACTACATTATTAAATTTCAGGCAGTTTTAAAGAGTAATGATCTTAAATGGGACAAGGATATAAATGATCACAACCATCACAACCTGTTCCACCCAAGGATAAAGGATACCATAGAAGGGTGGGGGTTGTCAGAAGGTTGCAAATCAGAAGTAGAGACAATAAAGTCTTAGTTCTACTTGGTCTGTTGTTAACAAAATGCTCCAGAGCGATACCAGGTGCTACTCATAAGTAAAATGATGTTGGAGAATCTAATGAACATGGAAACTGTGTAGAATCTGATTCATAGTTCAGACATAGGAGTTATGATGAAGCTCAATCTTATTTTACTCAATGGGTTATTGGATTACCTGGAGATAATTTTAAAACATGCTAGACCTTTTATTAATACTCATATATACATAAACTGTGTTTGGATCAAATCCACACCTTCTCCAGTTCCCCCCACTTCCTCATTGCTTAGAAAGTTATGTTATGGTTAAAATTAAAGAAAGAATAAGTGTTTTTTTTAATTCAACACATGTGAATAATTATGTTCTCACTTTAGAAATTATATTTAAAACCAGTTCTACATGTATCAAAGACTTGTAATAAAATCTTAAAGACTCAATATTTTCTCAGAATTAGAAAAATACCTATAAATATCTACCTGAGATCATGGAAACTAACAGTTTTCTCTTTGTTTAGTTTATATTTTTATAAGTATGCACACACATTTCGATATGTATATTGGTATACAAGCAGAAATGTGTGTAAATATATTCACAATGTCTACTTCTGAAATGGGAATATATTCTAGTGGTTTATATTTCTGTAGGGTGTTTCTGAGTTATTTGTAAAAAGAGCAGATATCATGTTTTATAACAAGATAAAAGTGGAATCATTTTTGTCTTGCATAACTTTTGGATACGGACTAAAAATGTTAACTCGCTTGAGCTTGAGTATGAGAAAGTGTCTTGTGTCAACTGAGAGTAAAAGATCCCACAGAACAGAAAAGTGACTCACTCCCATACATTTTAAGCTAATTTTAAATTCTTGTATATTTCAGGCAATTTGTTTGATGTGTTTATTCTTAAAATCATCCCTCCAAATGTGGTTCCTGACCGTGGTCTGTCCCTCTAGCCATTTTGTGGAACAAGCACTGATGCAGGACCTCATTAAGCAATGAACACCAAGCAGTGAAGCTAAACAATAATTTATTTATGACCCAAGTCGGAACTATAATGAAGAAATTTGATACTTACTGAATTGTGTCTCCATTTGAACATCAAGACATTGAAAGGTTAATTTCCAAATTTTCAGATTATGATTAGAATTGCAATACAGTATTTATAGGAAAATGTTCAAATGATGCCATCAGGGAAGTCCCTACTCCAACCATGTTTGTCTGCTTCTAAAAATGAAACACCCAGACACACGCCAGACATGCTTACACAAGGAACAATGGCAGTCTTCAGGCCAAGAGAAAGCTGGGAAGATGAAACTTTAGCACCTGAAGTTGTTGTCCTAGACTCAAGAGATACAAGAAAACCAAGTTCAATGTTCTAGCCATTGGATATACAGAATGTTCTTCTAGCATATTAAGAAAACAAGCTCAGAGTGCAAGGGCCTCCTATCATGTACAATAGACAAAGATGTTTGTCATGGACAGATATAGAGTTTACTTTTTGTCTTGGATGATGTGGGCTCATTATCTGCCATTGCCTTGTAAATATAGTTTATATGAAGTAAACCCTAAAGCACAAGGAAACAGATTAGAAATAATTAATGAATAGTATATTCATGTAATATTTTGAGAATTAAGACAAAAACCTAGGTAGACTACAGTGAAGATCTTTGATTAGAAAGTGAGAGAGTATTACTCAGTTTCGTATTGTTATAACAATACCTTGCTAGGGAATAGGGAGGCAAAGTTTAGAACAGGAGCAGGAGGGGCACCCATTCAGAGCCTGCCCCACATGTGGCCCATACATATACAGCCACCAAACTATACAAGATGGATGAAGCAAAGAAGTGGAGGTCGACAGGAACTGCATGTAGATCTCTTCTGAGAGACACAGCCAGAATACAGCAAATACATAGGCGAATGCCATCATTAAACCACTGAACTGAGAACGGGACCCCTATGAAGGAATCTTAGAAAGGACTGAAAGAGCTTGAAGGGGCTTGAGACCCTATGTAAGCAACAATGCCAAGCAACCAGAGCTTCCAGGGACTAAGTCACTACCCAAAGACATGGACTGACCCTGGACTCCAACTGCATAGGTAGCAATGTATAGCCTAGTAAGAGCACCAGTGGAAGGGGAAGCCCTTGGTCCTGCCAAGACTGAACCCCCGTGAACGGGATTGTTGTGGGGAGGATGGTAATGGGGGAGGATGGGGAGGTGAAGCCCATATAGAAGAGGAGGGGGAGGGGTTAAGGGGATGTTGGCCCGGAAACCGGGAAGGGGAATAACAATCGAAATGTAGATAGGAAATACTCAAGTTAATAAGAAAAAAAAAGATAAAACAATATATATAAAGATATACCAAAAAAGAAATACTCAAGCTAATAAAGATGGAAAAAAAGAAAAAAATGTATTCCTCTTTAAAACTAAAAAAAAAATCTGATATTTGGTAGTAGATAAAGAAACAAGGGTGATAAGGCTCAAATGTGGTGAATGGGGACACCAGTATCACTGGCTCTGCTTGCTGCATTACAACATAGGAAGAAAAATTTGGAAAGAGAAATAGCCACATACAAAAATGATCAAATTCAAATGTCTATGCTTTGAATAACACATTCTTGTAAGAACTTGTTCCATCCAGTAAGAAGAAATGTTTCCCAATATGGTATCCTAATGACCTAATCATCTACTGAATCCCTCTTCTCTGTAATCCTCTACTAGCTCTTGGAATTGAGGTCAGTGCATGAAATGCATACGTGACTAGAAGTCAAAAATTTATTGGTCAGGCCCTTTGAGGTGAAGAGGTATCCCATTATATTGAAGGTTCTTCGTTAGCTTGTTTGTAATAGTACAAACCAGAAGTATAAAGCATATTGAAGTAGCCTAAGGGGTGAAGACTGAGGCTACATTATTAGACAGCTACATTTTGAAGTTTAGCCACTTAGTGAATGAATAAGAAACATCTGAAAATTCCTATTTTAAACATTGCTTTCTAGTGTGCAGAAATGGCATTAATCAGAAACTTGGTGAAATGCAGATTATTCTGGAGCCCAACTTGAAACTTACTAATGAGGCTGTTCATGGAAAACCACTACACTAATTCTACGATATTTATAGAAACAGACTACAGGTCAAGAAAGCCACAAAATTAATCGAGTTTCCATCTCAATATTTAACTCCTCTAATTTACTTATTGCTGTCTGATAAAAAGGCAAAGAGAGAGATATGTAAATTGCATCGACTATGCCTACTATACCATAAATAATAAGGTGCTAATCTAGGAAACATGAAGAAAATCAAAGCAACATGGCTAAGTTTGGTGAGGCTTATATCTATATTTTATGAATTGTATATTTAAAATGTGCACCTTGATATTTTTGGTTTCTTTGTTCTTTGCCTACTTTAATCCATACTTTCAGTTTGTCATATTTATATTTGCTGTTTGTTAAATTTGGGAAAACTTAAGCCCATCACTTTTCTTCTCTCTTAATCTTCATGTGTATGCATTGGGATATATATGAATGTGAGGATGCATATAGTCTGTCATAGGAATAAGATACAGCCTCAGATGGTGGCCCTGAGTTTATACTTCTTCTGAGACTATTTTGTTTTATTCACGACTCTATACACAAGGACAAGTTATCCCATAAGCTTCATAGGATTCTCTGGTCCCCACCTCCCATCATATTGTAGACAGACAGAGATTAAGCGCATATTCTGCTGTTAAGTGCCAATACTTTACACATTGATCCAACTCTACAGCTCTTCTCACCATTATACATGTAGTAATTTACCTTCTGTTAAGTTGTGTCAAATTATCCAATTTTAAATGCTCAGCTACATATCTTTATATATTTCAACCATATGCCCCTCAGTTTTTCAAGCTGATTATTTAATCATAATTTTAGAAATTTTGACATAAGGATCGATATAATCCATAGTTCTGTTTCTCATTTCATTATTTATGAATTTAGCAAAATGCCTTCTTTATCTGTTTTACACTTCATGATCACTGTCTTACGTACTGCTCTACTGTTTTGAAGAGACACTATGACCAAGGTGACTGTTATATTAAAAAGCAAAGCATTTAATTGGGGATCTCTCAAAGTTTCAGAGATTTAGTTCATCATCCTAATGATGAGAAAAATGATCAATCACATGCAAGGAGTTATGGTGCTGGAGAAATTGCTGCAAATTCTACATCTTGGTACTCAAGTAGTAGGAAGAGAGAGCTACTGAGCTGTTATGGGCCTTATAAAACCAAAACTGATACCCGGTGACACATTTCCTCTAAAGCCAAACAACTCCAAAAAGGACCATACCTTCTAATCCTTATAATCCTTTCAAATAATTCTAGTCTTAGCTGCCTAAATCAAATATATGAGCTTATGGTAGGCATTCTTATTCAAAACAAGAGACAAACAATTTGAGACAAGAAAGAAGGATAAAGATACCATGTTTCACTTTGTAATTTTATACAAGCTTTTCAGGAATTCTATGTTGATACCTTTTAGCCATTATAATCACTTTGACTGTGACCACAAGTGCTAAGAACGGCATCATCATTAGACTTGGCTGTGCCCACTTTCTTCACTCTTAATGGACTCATTCACTCTTTTAACTATAGTAAGCTTCTTGATGTGAAAATTTGATTTTGTTAGGTTTATAGGTCTCATGCACAAAAACCTTTTTTGTTTTTTCTTACTAAGAACTATAAAATAACCATAATCTTTTCCTAGTGTATTCAAAATACTCTGTGTGAAAAACCTGCTTAAATTCTAGAAAGCTTTATAAAAATTTAAATTACAATGGTAGTATCTTTTGTGTTTGTCATTATCTTCTCTAGGCTTTGTCACTTCCATGGCAACACACACAGTATTTTACTTTGTGTTTAAAAATTATTTATGCTAAGCCATAAATGCAGCTTTTTTATGAATATTCAACAATGCCTTCTAAATGGTGAAGTGTTCCAACCCTTCTCTTAAATCCTTCCCACACAAAACTTCTAAATTAATTCTTTGAAGTTCAGCTCTGATCATGTCACTCCCCTGCTCACGCACCATCAGTGACTCCTCAGGGTTGATAAAGTAAGACCAGGCTCTTTTGTCTAAATTTTGTCTCGGTATCCTCCACAGACTGTTCCTTTCCTGCTTTTAGTACCTCATACTTGACCTCTGAGCATCAGAAAGAGAATGCTATGCCTAGAAACCCCAGATGGCATATTAAAAGAGCCAGAGACAATAAGAACATTGTTATATAACAAAAGCAAGAATGAATGGAAAGAGCAGACTGCTTAATTATAAAATCTCTGAATCATCATGATCCTCCTCATCCTCTCTGCAATCTTCCTAGCCCTCCCCTGATCATCTAGAAATGCTTGCTTTTCTTCAGTTGTTCAAGTATTGAAAGAGGCAAATCAGTGAGAAACTCTGCCTTACGTCTGTTGTCAAGAACCGGGAGAACCCAGAGTAACCACAGAAACTAGGAAAATAAAGAGAGGCCATGGTGTGGACAGGGGTCGGGGTGGAGGGCTTTTAGAAAGGGGGAAAGTAGAACATGGGTCCTGTGAGGGAGAAATGGAAAAAATGAGGAGAGGAGTTTTTATGGTAATGGGGGAGGGGGAGAAAAACACTGAGGGAAAGAGACAAAGGATAAAAAACATGAAAGATTATTGAAAATGTTACAGGGAATCACTTTCTGTTGACCTGAAGCATATATAATAAATGTATATGAATGTATGTACACATATAAGTAGATATCACTTTGGACGATAATGTTCCCATAGACTGCCTATCTAACAAAAATCCTGGTGCTGAGCTGGGCAATCTAACTTAAAGTTTTGATTAAGGGAATCCAGGAGATTCACCAAACAATATAGGCTATGTTCATTGCTCTTCGTTGGCTCCCAGAATTTAAAGATAAAACACTCGATGAAGACACACGCTTTAGACATAGTACTTGAAAGGAAGATGGAACTAACCTGAATTCCTCTTCCACTCCAGCACCCATGTCTCAGGGAATATTCTGGAAGAAGGGCTGCAATAATTGTAAGCACCAGAAAAATCAGTGAGCTTACTGCAAAATTGTGTCTCCTTGTAACATCAGAATCTACACCCAAAAAGATTCAGCAACACGACTGCCCAAATGGGAGCTGAACAGGGCAATATCGATAAACATGGCAAACGTGGAAATGTGAGTGACTAGGGCTTTCACCCTACATGTAGGACTCTAGGCAGCACAGGAAAGCTGAAAGCAAGAGAGGTGATCTTCCACAGGGAAGAATATACCCACTAATTTTCCACTGCCAAAAGGTCAGCTTTGCATACATGCCTACAAGAAACATTACACAGATTGAGTGGGTTATATTTAAGTGTGCTTATGTATATACATAGCTGCATAAAATAAATAACTCATGAGATAAGGGGCCATGGATTTGAAGGAGAGTGAGGAGGTGTATATGAGGCTCTTTTGGGAGACAAAGTGGAAGAGGAATTGTTGTAATTATAATCTCAAAAAATAAATTGTTGAGAATCTCCTTTCCCCAACACACAAAAAGACAAACAAAATAAATGATAAAAAGAAAAGAATGTCAGAGTAAACTAGTATAAAGCAGAATTCAGGTTTATTAATAGGGTATTTTGAAAGACCTAGTTTTAAGTTTAAGTGTCGAGAGAAAGAAGAATCTTAAGCAGAAAGTAACACTCTCATCTGTAGAAATGTGCATATCTTCTGTAAGAGAGTTTAATTTCATTGTTTTTATAGAGCCGTATATGCCTTGTGGATGGATTTTGAAGCTGTGATCTTGAAAGTGTTATTAAGAAGCCGGAACGTAGTTCCCTTGGGGTTCCTGATAGGTTTATAATCAACAAGGTGAAAGGCTAGATCTCAGGGATGAAGAAAGTTAGAACTTCTTCATTGTAAACAAAGATAATTGTTCTATTTCTACATTCCTTGAAGTGATGAATGGGGAAATCAGGCCACATCCATGATCATAAAGCCCCGGACTTAAGCCTGAATAATTGCCACTTTGGTAGACATAATTATGTACCTATATATGAATGACATAACTTCTATATTGATAGAATCTGCACAGCATATTAGTGGTGCTGGAATCCCCACTCCTCATGAGAGGCATCAACTAGACTACAGGATGAGGTCATCCCTTCCCTATTTATTGTCCTGTCATGCTCCATGTGTATATTGACCCATGAGGTGAAAAAGCATTCTGTCCTTAGTAGTGCACACTCATCTACTTACTTTATCTAGCAAAGAAAAAGAAAGAAAGAAAAGAAACAAAAACAAACAAACAAACAAAAATACCTATCACTATGGACTAAATGCCAGAATAGATCATACAGTAAAAAAAATCTATCAGCACAAGTTTTTTGTTTCAATTTTTTTCCCAAATCCAACATTCATTAAGCAGTAGATGATATAGTCCTCCTTTTTAAACCTAAACTGCCCTAATGTGCATAGTACCATGCCTTGTCCTAGAAAGGTGTTTGGAACAGTTGATCTTGGAATTACACAGTAAACTAGAGACTTTAACAGCACACTGTTGTCACATTATTTGCTCAGAACTTCTCTATGTTTTATATTCTCCCAATTCAGAAAAATTCTATGGTTTCTAATTAGTCAAGGATGAATCTAAATTCTATGAAAAAATATAATTGGGTATATACAATTTGAGCACCTCAGCAGCCTGTCCATGAACTGTCTTGTACTCATGTGCCGTCTATCCTCTGATTCATTTGGCTCACATATAGAACAATTATTCAAGGCAATTAGATCAAGAGAAATTTCTGTCTGGCAGTGGTTTTAAGAATGTTTAGACGGAATTCTGGCCCTCAGTAATGAGTCTTTGGCTGAATAGTAAGTAAGTTGCATTCTTTACCTTTTAAAACAAGTCTATTGTAAAGTTTCTCTTCCCCATATAGTTGATCAAACAATTTCAGGTTGAACTTAACATATGTATCTAGTATGCTCTTGTGCTTGAAACTAATAAAGAACCGTCATTTTAATCAGTAAAAAGAAATGAGAAAAAACATTTTGAGGTTTTCCCTAAAAGCTCCTCTTTACATCTGCTGTGGGACAGCATTCATTGTTAGACTTCAGCAGAATCAATCTGGGATGAGACCTAACTCTAGCTCAGTAGAGGACTCCAGCCTCCTGAAGAAGATAGGTTGCACAGAGGAGGAAGAAAATTAGAGGTTGATCATTTGCTGTAGAATGACAGAGATACTGTAGTGTGGAGATTTGTCACCTTTTTAAAAATTTTTCAACTGCTTGTTTTTAAATTAATAATGAGAACTCTGTTGCTCCCACAGTTGCATGCTGGAATCCCTAACCCCGAGAAAGGCTTAATGATTTGTTTGTTTCTTGATTATGTGTGGCCTAACACTTCTCATATCAAGGTGAGTCTTTCTAGCTTCTTTGGGTCACCCATCTTTTCCAAGGCTGACATTACAAGTAATCTGCTTCGAAGTATTAGTAAACTGGAGGCCTGCTAGGCATCAGAAAACATGAAGGGACCAGTTGGACTGGCAGAAAACAACCATTAAGTGCTTGGAAGGAAAGGCTTGATTACAGTAAAGCAGCCATTCAGGGAAACGCAGGGACCCATGAATCCTGGTCTGCCTCAGAATTCAGATCACCAACTCTACAATGCTGTCAGTTTCTTACTTCTGGGAACATTCAACTGAGTGGCATCTATACCTTCATTTATTTAATTTCTCTCTAGATATAACTGTTTTCATTCCTGTATACTGAAATCTAAGTGTGGATTTGACCTATGTGACTAGTAGGTAACATTTTCTTTTAACTGTCTTACAAGCAATGTATAAAAGTCTTCATTTAGGGGAGAATATATGAAGCTGGAATTTTGTGTGTTTTCACAAGTTAAATTGTAACATAACTAGAATTGAATTTTTATCCAACTATTTAGGAATTTTTAAAAAGTAGGTTAAAGTGCCTTTTATAAGGCAATTATTTCTCTATCGATTTGCTAATCAGTATATCAGAAAGCATTAATTTCACAATTGCAAAATGAAGAAAAAACATTACATGTAATTAAAAAATTAAATCTTGTATTATTTTATTTTATACATCACAATTATTCTCATCTTTGATATTTCAGCATTGTTCCTATACCTAACAGAGAGTCCGTCATATTCAGGAAAAGTGGCTTCAGCCAAGCTAACTCCTTGCATTATTTACAGGAAGCATTCATTATTTAGCTACTGGATAATTGAGTTGAACTATACTCAGAAATAAAATAAAGATTTTTTTCATAGTACATCGAGGGCTTGAAAATTTTAATCTTTTGAATATTGTAATAAGCGAACTTTACCTCTCAATTACTCTTTGGTCAATATGCAGTTTCCGGTATATGTATACATTTACTATGTCAATGTTTATATTACTTTGAAATGTGATGAAAACACACACGATTAAAATTGACATTCTATGGAATGACCAAATTAATAAAAGCAGAGATATCTAATAATAATAATAGAGATATCACTTATCTGAATAACATGGAATATGTTATAATATTGAGTTTTTGTTTTATTAAATATCATTTATTTTCCAATATGAGTTTGTTACTTTTTTAAAATTAGTTAATTAATTTTTACATCTCTATTCTGTTGCCCTTCCAAACCCCCCCAACAGAGTCTCTTCCTCTATCCACAGTCAGCTTCTCCTCTGAGAGGGTAGATTCCCCTGAGTATCCCCCCAACCCTGGTGCATTAGATCTCTGCAAAGTTAGGTGAATTGTCTCCCACTTAGGCCAGACAAGGCAGTCTTGTGGAGAATAGATTCCACATTCAAGCAACAGCATTAGGGATAGCCACTGCTCTAGTTACTGGGGGATCCACATGAAGACTGAGGTACACATCTGCTTGATATGTGCCAGGGCTCTTTGTCCAGCCCTTGTATGGTTGGTGGCTTAGTCTCTTGAGAGCTCCTAAGGTCCTGGATATTTGACTCTGTTGGTCTTCCTGTAGAGTTCCTATCCACTTTAGAACCTTTAATCCTTCTCCCTACTCTTCCATAAGAGTCCCCAACTTCCATCCAATGTTTGGCTGTGTGTATCTATATTGCTTTCAGTCAGCTGCTGGGTGGACCATCTCAGAGGACAGTTATTCTAAGTTCCTGTCTGCACATATAAGACTATCATTAATAGTTCAGGGATTGTTTGACTATGGGACAGATTTCGAGTTGGGCAGGTTATTAGTTGACCATTCCCTCAGTCTCTGCTTCATCCCTGAATTTCTCTTAGGGCAAATTTTGGGTCAAAAGTTTTATCAGGAGCCATAATGGGACAAGCTAATAATTAGCAGGTGATCTTCCTGAGATGGCCTGCTTCAGATTACTATTTAAATTGCAAACAGGTTCGCCCTCATTAAGCAAGGCCATAAGGTAATTCATTTTATGAAAGATTCCTGCTATTAATATGCTTTTCCTGTTATTATTAAACATATATAACAATCACTAAGTAATAGCCCACCCCTTTGGAGCAGATATCTGAGGATCTATGAAGATGTACTGTCTTGTAGTGATGCGATATAGACAAATAGATGACTTAAGTCTTAATCATGATCCTGTAAGAATTCCCAAAATTATATCAGTGCTGATTAAGCTATTTTATAGTGGGACTGCTATTAGGTCATTCTCTGATAGTCAAAATTACACTGACAACTTTGCCAGTTTCCCAAGTGTCACCAGTTAATTGCTCTTAGAGAGTAACCCGACTTTCTCCTACTCAGAGCACATTCCAAGAGTTTGTAAGACAGTTAACTAAAGGTCATAAAAAGGGAACTAATGATTTATTATAGGTGCTAGGACAGAAGATAAAGTATTGACTGAATTTATCTGTACAAAACTTCATAATACCTTAGTTATGGTTTTAAGCTTCTTGTGAACCTGTGGAACTGTGACAGGTGATGGGTGTTTAGCCAGATAATTACTCCTAATGGATATGCATGTAAACATTCTCAATGGTAAAGTTCTATTTGAATTTATGATTTGAGTTTTGTGTGAATTTGTGATGAGCTTTTTAACATGTGATCATCTATTCTGAAAGATGTATAAGTACGGAGGACAAAAGAAGAGAGAAGAACTTTTTCTCTTAGAAGAATTTTTTCCTTTTCACATCCTGGAAGAATTTTTTCTCTTAGAATAATTTTTCTCTTTCCCCATTTAGGGTCTTTCTGCTTTTCCCCTCAGATAGCTTTTATAGAAAAGTTTTTAAAACTTTGTAATAAACTCTATAATCACTTTTGAAAGTGAAAGTTAGGGCTGCACAGTTTCTGCTGTGATAGAACAAAGGCCACATTACTAAATACCCCCTCCCCTGCTGCTTGGCTACAGGAGGCGGCCATTTCAGTCTCCATATCCTTCTCTGCTGCAAATATCATCTAGGGTCACCCCTAGAGACTCCGGACAGCCTCCCCTGCCCAGCTAATCCTAGAGATGCAGCCCGCCCATTTTCATTCTCACTTCTAGCTCTCTTCTGCTTTCTTCTGCTTACACCTGATTACCATCCCCAATTTTTCTCCTCCTTACCCTCTTTACTATCCTGTTCTCTCTCTCCATCTATCTTGGATGACTATTTAGTGTTCCCTTCTGTGTGAGATTTGTGCATCCTCCCTTGGGACTCCTTATTTCCCAGTTCCTTAGGATTTGAGTATTGTAGTATGGTTATCTGACACTTTATAGATGATGTCCCCTAACAAAGAAGTACATAACATATGTGTGTTTCTGGTGCTAGGTTACCTGACTCGTGATGATATTCCCAGTTCCATCCATTTACGTGTAAAATTCATGATGTCTTTTGTTTTTATACTTGAAGAGTTTTTCATTGTGTAAATAAGCCACATTTTCATTATCCATTCTTCAGATGAGGGACATCTGTTTTTTGTTTTTTTTTTTTTTGTTTTTTTTTTACCAGTTTCTGGTTATTATGAATAATGCTGCTGAGAACAGTGGAGGAAGTGCCCTTGTGATATGGGCATATGGGTATATGCCCATTTTGGGTATATGCCCAGGAGTGGCCGAGCTGGGTTTTGGTGTAGAACTATTTCTAGTTTCCTGAGAAATCTTCCAACTGATTTCCAAAGTGGGTGTACAAGTTTAGACTCCCAGAAACAATGGAGGAGTATTCTTGCTCCATATTCTCACCAGCATGTGCTGTCATTTGCGGTTTTGATTTTAGCCATTCTCATGGGTCTAAGATGGGTCACTTTGATTTGCATTTACCTGATGAGTAAGGTCACTGAAGATTCCTTTAAATGTATCTTGAGCATTTGAGATTCTTCTCTTGAGAAGTCTCTGATTAGTTCTGGGCCCCATTTTTAATTGGGCTATTTGACTTGCTGGTATCTAATTTCTTGAGTTCTTTATATATTTTGGATATTAATCCTCGGTTGAATGTATGATTGGTAAAGATCCTGTCCCAGTCATTAGGCTGCAATTTTGTCCTGTTGATGGTGTTGTTTGCTTTGCAGTTTCATGAGGTCCCATTTATCAATTGTAGATCTTAGATTCTGAGCCATGGGTATTGTGTTCAAGAAATTGTCTCTTGTAACAATGTGTTCAAGGCTATTCCCCACTTTCTGTTCTGTTAGTTTTAATATATCTGACTTTATCTTGAGATCTTTTATCCACTAGGACTTGAGTTTGGTGCACAGTGATAAATATGGGTGGATCTATTTTCATTTTTCTACATATAGAAATCCAGTTAAAGCAGTACCATTTATTGAAGATGCTTTCTTTTTTTTCCATTGTATTGCTTTGCCTTCTTTGTTAAAAATCAAATGTCCATTCATTTGCAGGCTCATTTCTTGGTCTTCAATTTCATTGTCTGTTTCTGTACCAATGTCATGGAGTTTTTATTAGTACTTCTCTGTAGTAGAGTTTGAGGTCAGGGGTGGTGAGGCCTTCAGAAGTTCTTTTATTGTTCAGGATTCTTTTAGGTCTCCTGCATTTTTGTTTTGTTTTGTTTTTCATTTATTTGTTTTTCCATATGAAGTTGAAAATTGTTCTTTCAGGATCTGTAAAATATCATGTTGGAGTTTTGATGGGAATTGCAATGAATCTATAGATTGCTTTTGTAAAATGGCTATTTTCACTATGTTAATTGTACCTAGTCATGAGCATGGGAGATCTTTCAATCTTCGGATACCTTCCTCATTTTTTCTGCAGAACTTTTTCTTAAGTTCTTGCCATACTTGTCTTTCACTTGTTTAGAGTTATACCAAAATGTTATATCATTTGTTGATATAGTAAAGAACATTGTTTCCCCATTTTTTTCTCAACTCATTTATCATTTATATAGAAGATTGCAGGTTTCTTTGAGTTAATTTTGTATCCAGCCACTTTGTTGAAAGTGTTTTTCAGTTGCTGGAGTACTCTGGTACAGTTTTTTGCTGTCGTTTAAGTGTATTATTCATGTCACATGGTACTATATACCATATCACTATGGAAGCGACTATGATACTTTGACTTCTTCATTTCCAATTGGTATTTCCTTGATCCACTTTTGTTGTCTAACTGCTGTAGATAGAACTTTAAGTACTATATTGAATAGATAGATAGATAGTGATCAGCCTTGTCTTATCCCTGATGTTAGTGGAATTACTTGAAGATTTTTTTCCATTTATTTGATGTTGGTTATTAGCTTGCTATGTATTGCTCTTATTTTGTTTAGGTGTGTGCCTGGTATTCCAGATCTCTCCATGACTTTTATCATGGAGTAATGTTGGATTTTGTCATAGGTTTTTTTTTCCTGTATCTAATGAGATGATCATTGAATTTTTTCTCTAAATTTGTTATATGGTGGATTATTTTGATGGAGTTTCATATATTGAACAGTCTCCACACCCTTGGCATGAAGCCTACTTGATCATGTTTGGATGATTTTTTTATGTGTCCTTAAATTCAGTTTGTGACTATTTTATTGGAGTATTTTTTCCATCAAAGTTCATAAGAGGAATTGGTCTGAAATTCTTTCTTTGAGGCTTTGTGTAGTTTAGCTATCAGAATGACTGTGGCCTCATAGAATGAGTTTGGTAGAGTTCCTTCTGTTTCTAATTTGTGGAACAGTTCCAAGAGTATTGGCATTAGCTTTTCTTTGAACATCTAGTAGAATTTTATTCTTAATCCACCTGGCCCAGGTTTTTTCTTTGGTTGGGAGAACTTAAATGTCTTCTTTTTTTGTTAGGGATTATAATATCATGCAAATGGTTTACCTGATCTTCATTTAGTTTTGGTAGTTGGTATTTCTGTTGAAAAATCCACTTTATTTTAACTTTCCAGTTTTGTTGAGTATAGACTTTTGAAGTAAGACCTAATGACTTTTTGAATTTCCTCAGTGTCTGTGGTTTTATCTCCCTTTTTATTTCTGATCTTATTTATTTGGATACTGTCTCTTTGTCTTACATTAGTTTGGTTAAAGATTGTTCTCTCTTGTTGATCTTTTAAAAAAAAACCCAGTTCTTGGTTACATTGATTCTTTATATTATTTTCTTTGTTTCTGATTGATTGATTTCAACCTTGAGTTTGACTATTTCTTGCCATTTTGCCATCTACTTCTCTTGGGTGTGTTTTTCTTCTTCTTCTTCTTCTTCTTCTTCTTCTTCTTCTTCTTCTTCTTCTTCTTCTTCTTCCTCCTCCTCCTCCTCCTCCTCCTCCTCCTCCTCCTCCTCCTCCTCCTCCTCCTTTTTCTTCATCTTTTTGTCTTCTTCTTCCTCTTCCTCCTCCTCCTCCTCCTTTTCCTCTTCCTCTTCCTCTTCCTCCTCCTCCTCCTCTTTCCTCTTCCTCTTCTTCTGTCTAGTGTTTTCATGTGAACTTTTTATGTTCCTGGTCTCAGAACTTTCTAATTTCTTCAAGGAGGCACTTATTGATATGAACTTATCTCTTTGCACTGCTTTCATTGTGTCCCATACATTTGGGTATGTTGTGCCTTCATTTTCATTGAATTCTAAAAAAGGTTTCAACTTCTATCTTTCTTTCTTCTCCGACCCAGAGGTTATTAAATAGAGAGTTGTTCAATTTTCATGAGTGTGTAGGCTTTTTGATATTTCGCTTGTTGTCTAAGGCTAACTTCAATCCACATATATCTGATAAGATACAAGGTGTTATTTCCAATTTCTTGAATCTTTTTGGGATTCCCTTCTGACTGACTATATGGTCAATTTTGGAAAAGATTCTATCAGATGCTGAGAAGACATTCACTAGGTTCATTTGACTCATAACCTATGCTAGTTTCATTATTTCTGTGTTTAGTTTCTGTTTTGATAACATGTCTGTTGCTGAGAGTGGGGTGTTGAAGTCTCTCACTAATAATGTGGGGAGGGTTGATGTGTGATTTGAGGTTTAGCAATGTTTCCTTTACAAATGTGGGTCCATTGTGTTTGAAGCATAGATGTCCAGAATTGAGAAATCATCTTATAGCATTTTTTTTCTTTGATGAGTATGAAGTATCCTTCTCCATATCTCTTGATTAATTTTTGTTGGAAATATATTTTATTAGTTAATAGAATTACTAGTACAGCTTATTGTGTCTGTTTTCTTGGAAACCTTTTCCAGCCCTTTACTGTGAGGTAATATTCATCATTATTACTAAGGTGTGTTTGTTGTATATCTCAGAATAATGGATCTTATTTTTGTACCCACTCTATTAGCCTCTATTTTTATTGGGGAATTGAGTCTATTGTTGTTGAAAGATGTTGACTAATGCCTGTTAATTCCTGATAGTTTGATGTTGGTGTTGTGTGTGTGTGTGTGTGTGTGTGTGTGTGTGTGTGTATTTTTTTTGGGGGGGCTGGTATGAAATTACTTGTGTGGTCTTATTGAGTGGAGGTATCCTCCCTGCATTGAAATTTTCCTTCTAATACTTTTGTAGAGCTGGATAGGTGGGTAAATATTGTTAGAACATGTTTTTTCCTTGAAATGTCTTGTTTTTTCCATCAACGTTGATGGACAATTTTGCTAGGTATAGTAGACTTTGTTGTCATCTGTTTTCTTTCTTTCCTTTTTTAAAGAGTCTGGGAGACATCTCTCTGTAGGCCCTTTGAGCTTTTAGAGTCTCTGTTTAGAGTTCTGCTTTTTGTCTGTTATCAGGCCTTTCCCCTGTAGCTTTTAATATTCTTTGTAGATTTTCTGTTTTGATTATTACATGGCAGAAGGATTTTCTTTTCAGGTTCAGTCTAATTAGTGTTATTTGTATAAGCTTCGTGTATATTTATACTCACCTCTCTTTTTTTTTAGGTTGGGAAAGTTTTCTGTTATGATTTTGTTGAAATTATTTTCTGGCCCTTAAAGCTGGGAATCTTTATCTTCTCTTTCTATTATTCTTAGGTTAGGTTTTTTCATGGTGTTCTAGATTCCCTGGATGTTTTATGTCAGGAACTTTTTATATTTACCATTTTCTTTGACTACTGCACCCATTTCTTCTCCTGTGACTTCTATGCTGGAGATTTTCTCTAACATCTCTGTATTCTTGGTGATGCTTTGCGTCTGTTATTCTCGTTCTTTCCTAGGTTTTCCATCTCCAGGATCCCTCAGTTTGTGTTTTCTTTATTGCTTCTATTTCGACTTTTAGCTTTTACAGAGTTTTATTTATTTCCTTCACACGTTTAATTGTATTTTCCTACATTTTGAAGGAATTTATTCATTTCCTCTTTAAGTTCTCTGTCATTTTCATATGATTGGATTTAAGGTTTTCTTGTGCTTTGTTTGTTTTAAGATACCCAGGAATTGCTTTAGTAACTTAACTCTGAAGGCACCATTTTACCCTGGCTTTTGTTGATTGTGTTCCTTTGGGAGTCTTTAGCTGTCTGGATGGCTTTGGTTTTGTATGTTTTTGTTGTAGTAGGTATTGGGAGTGGGGTTAACTTCAGCGGTCCTTGTGTGGCAGGCCTCTGATGGTTATCCTTGGGCTCTACATTTCTTGATCAGTATGGTTCAGAATCTGAAGGCCTATATGGCTCAGGATCCATAAGTTTGATGAAGCTGGGCAGAGAGGTCATATGAGAATGTAGGTATAGCAGACCTCTCAGGGCATCTTGGAGTACCCAAGAGGACTCCATGAGCAATAAAGATGGGTGGGGAAAGGGAAGCTTACCTGCCTGGTGCAGTATCTGCAGGTCTGATGAAGGTGGGCAGGAAGTGGGGGTAGAACACAGTTTTCCCTGTGATAGCAGATAGCAGACTACTCACTGCAGCTTAGTGTGCCTCCAGGGGACTCAGTGAGCAGGGAAGATGGGTGGGGGAAGGGGCACTAACCTGTAAGGTTCAGAATCCAAAGAACTAATGAAGGTGAGGGGAGTGGCATGGGGGACAAGAGAGGGTGAAAGGTTACTTAGGGCAGCTTGGCCTGCCCCAGAGGGTCCTTTATTTCTTCACAGAATTTTATTGCTTCATCTTTAAAGACCTCTCTCTTTGATTGTATTTTCCTGTATTTTTTAAAGGATTTATTAATTTCCTCTTTAAAGACTTCTATCATCTTTTAAAGACTGGATTTAAGGTCATTATCTTGTGCTTTAGTTATGTTAGGATATCCATGGCTTTCTGAAGTAGGATAGCTGTGCTCTGAAGGTGTTATATTAGCCTGGTTTTTGTTGATTGTGTTCTTATATTGGCCTTTAGCCTTTTGGTTGACCCCAGATTCCTGATGCAGCAGATATTGGGAGGGGGCGTGTAAGGGGATTAACCTAGATGTTTTTTTACAGCAGACCTCTCGGGTAGCTTTGTCCTGGACAATAGAACTCAGGGGGCAGTGCAAGCCTGGTGACATGGCAGGGAGAGGATCTGGGAAGGGCAGTAAGAGAGGTGGCTGGACAATGGAGGTCTGGTGGGGAGAGCAGGATGTTCTGGACAGCTAGTAAATGGATATATGAAAATCTAAAGTGTATGCTTCTGGATCTGTAGGGCTGACAAAGGTGGGCAGACAGAGAGTGGGACAATGGGGTGCTGGGAGGATAGGATGCTGCTCTGAATAGCTGGCTGTACTGTAGAGGACTTGGTGGGCAGGGGAATCTCACAGTATGTTTTTAAACTTAAATCTTTATAATAAACATGGGAGAACATGTGAGAACAGAGAATGTATATTTGATTCACCAGGCTTATTAGTACCTATTAATCATTTACCTTAAAAATTTACAAAAATTACATTTATGTACAAAGTTGCCCAATATGATACTTTTACATACACATTTAATCTCTCAGTATTATACTATGAATTTTGGACATTATGGTAATTAGATTTGCTTATTTTTCTGTTAGTAGTTAATACTCAAATCTATTTTAGAAGTTATATTTTAAATAATTCATCATTAATCTAAACACATTTGATTTATAGTATCACAAACGAACATTTCTTAAAGTGCTAATAATTCATCAAATTTACTTGAATATAATCAATTATGAACTTCACAACGTAGGAAATATATAAACTCTGGTAGATATTGGATTGTTTTCAAGATGTTCTACTTAGAATTGATTATTGAGCAAACTATTTAATTTGACCCTTTTCTTACATTAATGCAGTCATTAATGTCTCTAAATATTAAGCTCAATTTAGTCCCTTATATTGATACAACATACCACCATATACTGATGCAATCCTTTAGAATTTCAAAAGAAAATTGATATCTCATTCATTGGTCATTCCCTTCATTAATTTTAATGAATATTAATATCATTTTATGTGTCTTGAAGTGGTAATAACATTAAATTAATGGACTATTCTCTGGTGTCACATCCTTTTCAGTTGTTTAATTCTTTTTTTTTAATGAATCATAAATTTTATTTCAAAATGTAAACGTCACTAAACATGCATGCATGTTAAAACAATAAAATTTACAATTTCATTAATTTTCTTCTTTTGCATAGGACATTACAATATAGAATCTATGCCTTACAAAATACATAACAAAGTTTTATCCGAGCAAGCCAAGGCCAGATTGGGAACTGTACAACTGTAATACTTCACTGTAGTGATCCAGGAAAGACGGAACATGGCCTTTGGAAGCATGTTGGGAGCTAGGTTTAAAAAAAAAGTTCCTATGGAAAAGGAAACTGGGAACTGGATGGAAATGGCCTTGGACCCTTGGATTTTGCCTTGGGATTTTGGCAAAGGATCCCACAGAAGTTCCACCGATGGCTTCGGGTGGGAAGCAGTCACCTGGGCCTGTCCAACAAAACCACAGCAAGGATTTCCAGTCACCAAGGAAGGAGAGGAGCTCTGACCCCACAATGCATAGTGGCTCAGCAGGGAGCCTTGTGGTACTGTCCATGGGGTCTCCACACTGGGCACCCGGGGCCTCTCCAGTGTGCAATGGGGCAAGAGAAAGATCCTTTCACCCACGTACTAGGGTAGACATTGTGAGTCAGGTATGCCCCTGGAGCAGATGACCAGGCAGTGTCTGAGTCACAAAAGATGTAGCTACTCCTGGGGGAGGAATTCTCCTAAGTCTAGGCTCTCAGTCCTGAGCCGGGCAACCCGGCATTCGGAATGAGCACAGGCTTTAATTCTTTAAACCACCTCTTACTTCTCTGCTTACAGAAATCTGGACTGCTGCATATTGAGTCAAAATGTTTCACTAGTGTAGGGAGTGATTTAAAATGCTGCAGTTCTCTCAAAAGTAGCAATTTAGAAGTAAAACAAATGCAGAGTTGTTGGGTCAATGAAATTCTGGAAGCTCGCACTTAGCTTTCTTCCTTCTCAACTGTCCCTGCAATTCACTCTTTCCTGGTTAAAATATATTCCATTGCTTTACTGAAGATGTGTACATGAACATTTTTCTTTCTCTATCCAATGGGGATTAAGTTGAAGTTCATTCTTTACCTTTATTTTAGGTAAATACTTACCATTATTTGAGATAATGTCCTTAGTAGATTTAGTTATATATGTTACTTGCACTAGAATATGCATCTTAAATTCTTCTAATGATAATACTGCAAGTTCTATAAACTGAAACTTAAAAAGACAATCATGCACATCTTAAAAGCCTGACAAAATGCTTCCAGCTCTACTCGGTCTCAAAGGAGTCAATAAGCATTAATACTTAGAAATTAATCTGTACTTGCAAAATGTATAGGTTTAAATGAATCTCATGAGTTACTGTTTCCATAGACTAAATTAAAATAGCAATAATATTATATTTCAATTGTTTGAAATTAAAATTTAATTGCTTCATTTCCTCTTTCCCTGTCCTTCTTCCAAGCATTTCCAAATATCTTTTCATGCTCTCTCACAAGCTCAAGGTTCTTTTTTAAATTGTTGGTGTGTGTGTGTGTGTGTGTGTGTGTGTGTGTGTGTGTGTGTGCATGCGTGTGTTTTCCTAAATATATAAATACAACCTGCTCAGTCTGTATGACACCTATGAACAGTGGTGGCCAGTATGGTATGATAACCTTAAATGTGGAAACTGGTACACATACATTGGCAGTAACCAAGGCCCACTCAAAAAGACAGAAATCATGCCTTATACAGGAAATCTAGATAACTACCTAGGGCTGGTCAAGTCATGCTTCCTGGACAAAAATCTAAAGCTTCTATTTTACTAAAACAGCATAATTCCTAAATAGTCTAATGACTTATCCTTATATAGCAAAATACAGATAGGTCTCAGACCCATTAGGAAAACATTTTTTTTCAGCAGATGGAAACAATTACTGGAAACTATAATTGATTTAATGCAGAGAACAATTGGCTGTATGATGTCCAGTCTAAATAATACATTCTGTATGGTTTGATCTAATATATTTTGCATTCAGAAAGATCTTCTGTGATGGACCTTGATATTACAATATTGACTTGTGAGGCAGGAAGTCCTCACTGAAGGAATAGTGGAAATACTGTTCATGTAGCTAATGATCCAATCTCTTGACTAGAATTGAGACCTATTACACAAGAGGGGATTCATGTCTAGTACTGTAGACATGGACAAAACTCATGATTTGTGGGTTCAAATGTTCAAAGGTAGAACTTATTGATATCATTTGACAAAATAATCATTTTTGTCAAGCTGTCTCTTAAATATTTTTCTTGGTATCCATCTATTTGTGCAGCCTTCAGTATTAGTGAAACTATAACTTGACTTCTCAACAATGTTTTATGAATAGTGGTTAATGCAAAAAGTCATTACTATAAGAAGTCTGACGTTTAAATAATATAAAGTCTCCACTAAACTGAGTATATTTCAGAAGATAAGCCACAAGAAATATATAAAAGACATGACATAGCTGTTATACACATTAAGTCACTGTTACTTCTATAAGGTCTTTACCAGTTCTAACCACTTTAACGTCATATATGGGGGATTAAATCTTTAGACCTCATATCTAGTACAGAACTATGGGCACTTGGCCTCTGAGGTAAGAAGAGTCACTTTTCTTTTGGATGGTGTCATGTGGTGTCATCCAAGCCACCATGGATGACCTAATACCTCTCAGTGAGTATAAACAAAACAAAGTAAAACAAATAGACAATGATATTGGGAAGGAGGTTGTCTTATTTTGGGTTTTACTGCTGTGAACAGACACCATGATCTGGCAAGTTTTATAAAAACAGCATTTAATTGGGGCTGACTTACGGGGCAGAGGTTCGGTCCATTATCAGAGTGGAAACATGGCAGCATCCAGGCAGGCATAGTACAGGAGGAGATGAGAGTTGTACATCTTCATCTGAAGGTTGCTAGCAGAACACTGGCTTCCAGGCAACTAGGATGAGGGTCTTATACCTCACATCTACAGGGACACACCTACTCCCACAGGGACACACCTCCTAATTGTGCCACTCCCTGGGCCGAGCATATATAAACCATCACAGAGATGGATTGGGGATGTGCATGGAATAATGGAGGGAGAGAGTGGAGTGTGGATATGATGAATATTTATTTTGTACATGTACAAAATATTTATAGGCTACTAATGAATAAAAATTGTTTTAAATTGTAAAACCCCAAAGTAGAACAAACAAGTCTGTTTTCATTCATCTACTCAATTCCTTTCTGTCATAAGTAGGTATGGGCCATCATCCACAGTTTTCCTTCTTACGCAGATCATGACTGCTTAGTTACAAAATGTATGTGACAGACCCATTATTTAATTGGACTTCTCAACAATGCTTTATAGAAGCTAACACTTCTTTTTCCTAATTAAGTCATATCTGAAAGTGAGAGTGGTATGGATGGCTGTGTTCTGCTTTTGTGGGGGGCTGAGATACAATCTCAGGTCTTCTGGAAGGTCAGCGAGCATTATCAACTGCTGAGGTATCTCTGTAGTTCCTTAGTTCTTCATTTCAATGATTCTACTATTCTAGCTTGGAATCTTCTGGTTTGGTCACCTACATTTCTTTTTAATATTTATCAAAGTGTTTGATCGAGGAAAATGTTAACATATCATCTTATATTTATTAATTTTAAAATCAGTTTGCCACTCTTTCTCTTGCCCTAACTTAATGTGGAAAGAAGAGAGACACTGTACAAATTCTCATTGAGTATTCCAATTATCACTGCTGCCTGTTAAAATAATTCCCATTATAAGCTACAGAGTTGTGGAAGAACTAATCATTTCCCAAGGTAAAGGTAATTATCAAAGAAAATGGTATTCCAGTTGTTGCTACAGATCGAAAGTTTTATAACAAGTCAAAATATACATAATTTTTTTCAGAAGTAGAAACAAGAAATTATATATGATTTTGGAGTCTCTAATTATCTCAAAATGTGGTGCTTACTATCTGAGAGGTCACTATGCCCAAGCTTATGATGATCAGTGTACACAGACTTTCAAATGAACTCTTTCATCTACTTGTAGACTTAGATCAATTTATAATTCTTTTACTTTCTATTGATTCTCCACACCTTCATTCTGGAAAATAAAAATGAGCAAGGTTTACAAATTTGCAGAAAATAAATGAAAGTGTATTTTTAGTACTTCAGATGTGATGATAAATTTGGCCTTGTAAATGATGGCACACTGTTGTGTGTTGGGAAGAGCACAGAGAGCTAAATAGTATTAAGAAATCTGACATGAAATTCTCCAAATATTTTTTAATCATGATCTCTCAAACACATTTTCAAACTTTCGTTTAATGTAAAAAATGCATTGAATTTCTACTTAGTCAATTATGTATGTACTTAGAGATTTAAAAAGGTGCTTGCTAGAGGACTTTTAGATGGGGTTTCTGTCTTGTTATTGTTTTGTTTATTTTGTCAATGACTAGGTATTGGTTTAATAGCCTCTTAGATGCCAGTATCATATAAAACATCTTCAGGATAGGATGATAAGAAAATAATAAGTCAATACAGTCATAATCATGCTTATTTTACTTCAATATAACTTGTTTCAATATAATTTATTTCAATCTAGTTGGCTGAATCCTTAAGGCAAAATATATTCTGAGTAACAATTTGTTCAAAATCTCAGATGGCTGAATGAAAATATGAATGATAAATAATCTTGGAGCTTATTGACTTGGAGGAATATGTAAAGTGTCTTCGTGTGCACCAAGCAAAGCCAGGACCAGTCAGGCCATCTATTTGCTATCACATGCACAGAAGTTGTTGCATTGTTGGCCAAAGAGGAAACAATTGAAATACTGGCTTTACAGTTATTTAAATAAAAAATAATTATACCATACTTAATATCACCAGTGACTAAATAAATACATAAGAAATAGGGACACATAGGAGCCACAGAAAAAGAGAAAACACCTGTGTAAAAGAGAAGAAACACTTAGAAGAACACTGAACAAAATTTAAGGACCACTGTTGATATTCTTCAGAGCAACCCACACCCCACTTACACTTGCTGTCCCTAGTAACAAACATCTGGAGTTTGGATGAGGACAGTCAGTATTAGCAAAAGAAATTGGGGGCCGGAAAGAGACAGGGACCATGCCTTGATACCACATGAAGGCATACATTAAAAGAGGAAAGCTGGTGGATAAACAAATAAACAATACACCCTCTTACTGGCCAGTTGTGGTTTTAATATCCGATAAGTGCCTTTTCTCAATACTGTATAGCTTATTTTATCACTTAATATTTTTTTGTTAAATTGCAAGTTATTTATTTTATACCAATCCAAGAGATTATAGTGAGTTTTAGTTTCCAGTACACAACTGAGGAAAATAACTTTCTGATAAGATCATACAACTCTATTATATTGGTATCAACATCTCATTAAAGAAATGTTAGGACCAAATATTACATGAGAAAAAAAAACATGATCGTTTAAAAATCTCATCAAATGTGTACAAATTAGAGATTTAAAACATATATAATTAATTTTAACAATCAAACTTAATTAAAAATATATAATTAAAATTACATGCTTGGTTTCCATGTCATAATACACATTTACTGTATTGGGATGTTATAGACATTTAATCAGATATATGGTGACAGCATTGAGCAATAAAATAAAATTAATTTTAATCATATGTAATGGTCAATTTGCATTACATGGCTTTAGTTCCCTATCATTAGAACTTGGCAAGTATTATTTTACTCCTTTTGCTTGTCCCTTTATCTGCCCCATAAACCTCACCCTCCTTCCCATTGTTCACTGAATTAAAAAAGCATCCATTTCATCCTTTTCATACCCGAGCCACAACCCTGGAGCAGAATATTCTGGATAAAAGTCAGTATATTAAAATGGAGTAAGATACTTCTCTTCCATTACACGATATCCAGATTGCATCTTGAAATTGTATTAGATTTCTTTTGGTACAAGTCCTCAGGCAAACTAATATGCATAGCACTTGGCCTTCACTAAAGTCATGTAAAAAGTATAATTTAGCAATGTAGCTTATTTTCTAAAAGTTCTAGATTTCTGATTATCTGATATGAATTATTCATGGAAATTAAAATTACACTGATTATCAAGATATACATATAGTTATGCTATAAAATTATTAGTACTATTATTAAATATTATTAATATATGATGAGTAAGACAGTGTGATTGAATATCATATATTTACCCATACATACATTTTGCAGACAAGTTTTGGAGCTGTGATGACACAGTGAGAGTGTTCACTTCTTAAACTCTTTTGAAAGGATAGGGAAGTCATACTTGTAGTATTAGTAGGAGTTATACTCAATACAGGACTAAAAACCTTAATGAAAGATAATATTACTGCACTCCCTTTCCTCAGCCAATATGTGTAAAAGGGAACTATGCCTAAGACATCAAAGAGAGCCCTCTGGAACTGTAGTAGTGGGGACCCAACTATGTCCACACAGTGTTCTCTCTGCTAGCAAGTTATGCATTTCCATGACTAAAGGTTAATGCGACATTAATATGTTAATATCACCCTAATAATGGATCAGAGCCAAGCAAATGTTAACAACATCACAATGTGCCTTCCCAGCAGCAACATTCTAGCACATTCTAGCCAAGTCATCACTGTCATTAAGTCATATGTTTCCTGTTTTCACAGAGAAGACAGTGGCTAGACTCATCACCCTGTGTCCTTAGGTCCTTGCCAGAAATGGTCATTTGGTCTTGTGGGATTCCAGGTATGTCTTAAAAAGAAAGTTGTGGTTTGGGCCCAAGATAATAAAATATATTTTTCAGGAATTTTTATCTATATACAGTACTTAAATAACCTAGTTTACCTTGAAAATCAACTAGTAGTTTGGGGATTAAATAATATCTCTTCCTAGAACAGTTTTAAAGAAATAGTGTATCACATTAAGCATAATAAATGAACAAGTACCACAAAACAGTGTTACACATGCACGCACACTGCACATGTCCTTCTGCCAGAGCCCATTATCAAATTCACAAGGAATGGGAGAAGAAACATTTAGAAAGGAATTTAGCTTCTTTTTATTCTGACCTGAGTTCAGTTAGTGCATGACTATAAAGTGATTCACTTGAGGAAGGTTAACCGGCAGTGATCACCGCTGAAAAAGGTGATTCTTTTTCTCCTCAGCAGTCATCAGCTGCCAATAGCTTATTTATCAGGGATAGGACTCCTAGGATCCTCTCAGTGAAAGAGATTTTCTATATAGTACCTCATTAACACTGATTCCTCTTGACAGACTGAGGATACGTTTAGGAATCCTTCTGTTTCCGATTTATTTTATTTTAAAGATTTTTATTTATTTACATTCTAAATGTTGACATTCTTCCTGGTCCCCCCTCCCAGAGGTTTTCATCCCATTCCTCCCCCTTTTGCTTCTGAAAGGGTGCTCACCACTCGTCCCCACCAGCATCCCCTTTCCCCAGGGCATCAAGTTTCTAGAGGGTTAGGCATTTGCTTTTCCACTGAGGTCAGACAAGGCTGTTCTCTGCTACACATGTGCCCGAGGTAATGGACAAGCCCACCATGTATGCTCTTTGGTTGATGACTTAGTTGCTGGGAGCTCTGAGGTGTCTGGGTTAGTTGATAATGTTGTTCTTCCTATGACATTGTAGTCCCCTTCAGCTCCTTCAATCCTTCCCTAACTCTCCTGTAGAGGTCCCCAACCTCAGTCCAATGGTTGACTCTAAGTATTTACATCATCTCAGTCAGCTGCTTGTAGGGCTTCTCTGAGGACAGCCATGCTAGGTTCTTGTCTGCAAGCACAACAAAACATCAGTCACACAGTCATGCTCTGCTGCCTGTGCATGGGATGTATCCCAAGTTGAGCTGGTCACTGCGAAGCCTTTACACCAGTCTCTGCTCCATTTTGTCCCTGCATTTTCTTTAGACAGGATCAATTCTGCTTCAAAAATTTGAAAAATGGGTGGATAGTCTCAATGCCTCAACTGGGGGTCATGTATATCTACTAGAGGTAGTCTTTTCAGATTGCCACTGTTGGGTATTTGAGCTCATGTCGTCCCCATTGAGTCCTGGCAGCCTCTCACATCCTAAGTCTATTAGACTTTCTAGAACCCTACTTCCTCACCACTGCTGCATATTTCCATTTTCTCCTGGCTCTCTGGGCTTCTATCTTGTCTCCCCCATACCTGATCCTGCCCCTTTTACCCTTCTCCTCCAACCTCTAACCCAGGTCACTCAGCCTCCAGTAATTATTTTGTTCCCCCTTCTAAGTGGGATTGAAGTATCCATACTTGGGCCTTCCTTCTCTTGAGCTTCATATGGTCTGCAAGTTGTATCATGGATATCCTGTACTCTTTGGCTAATATAAACTTATCAGTTAGCACATAGCATGAATGTCCTTTGGAGTCTCAGTTACCTCACTGTCTTAGTTAGGGTTTTACTGGCATGAATAGACCCCATGACAAATGCAAGTCTTATAAAGGACAACATTTAATTGGGGCTTGCTTACAGGTTCAGAGGTTCAGTCCATCATCATCAAGGTGCAAGCATGGCAGTGTCCAGGCAGGTATGGTGAAAGCAGAGCTGAGAGTTCTGTATCTTCTTCTGAAGGCTTCTAACTTCTAGGCAGCTAGGGTGAGGGTCTTAAGCCCACCCGCAGTGACACACCTACTCCAACAAGGCCACACCTCCTAATAGTGCCACTCCCTGGGCCAAGCATATGCAAACCCTCACTTTTCACTTCCTGGCCTTCATATACTTGTTCAAGTACTTAGTCAATGGGGGGGTCATACCTAAAAATACCATAAATATAAAACATATTTAGTTCAACTCCCAAAGTCCCTATAGTCTATAGCAGTCTCAACAATGTTAAAAGTCCAAAGTTCAAGGTCTCTTCTGAGATTCATCCAATCTCTTAACTGGGCAAACACCAAACTCTACATCTCCATGTCTGATGTCAAAGCAGTTTTCAGATCTCCAACTCCCTTTTCATCTTTGTTGACTGCAACAAATCCCTTTTCCTGGACTGGTTCCACTCCCTGTTAGTGGCATTCCTCAGGAAATATCCTATGACTCTGGCATCTCAAAAATCTTAGGGTGCCCAAGGCAGCTTCAATGTTATAGACTCTTGTTTCAATGTATGGGATCCACACATGATCTTCTGGGCTCCTCCAAAGGGCTGGCATCACTTCTCTACCTCTGCCCTCTGTAGCACTCTAAGCTTAGGTTGATCCACTCCACTGCTGCTGCTACTGGTTTTGGTGATCATTCCATGATACTGGCATCTCCAGTTCACTGGGGTCTTCCACGGCAAATAGGCTTCACCAATAGCCTCTCATAGGTTCTCTTCATGGTGCCAAACCTCAAATCCTTTGCATGAAGCTTTCAGTTCTGGGCCGTCAACTGCAATTGAGGCTGTACTTTCTCAAATGTCCTTTCATGTCCTCTCATAGTCCTGAGCTTCAGCTGCTCTTCAAGACTCCTTCATGACTTCAAAACCAGTACCACCTGGGTGACTCTTAAACATTACCATGTACAACTGCAGCATGATGTTCACCCTTCTCTATTTCTGGAACACAGCTTCTTTGTGTCTCAGAAACACTTCCCAGAAGATTTCACCTCAGTGATGCTGGTCTCTTCTTAACACCACTAATTTTGTAGCTTCAGCTACAAAACCAGCGTCAATTGTCCCAGTAATCCCTTCTATTATGGAATCTAAAACCATGTGGACAGAGCTGACAAGTTCTGTTTCTTGCTGGGACTGCCTTGTTCTTTCATATTAATATCAGCTTCCTGTTTTCGGACTCCCTCTCTGCCTAAACTTGGAATTCCTTATAGATTGACCTTGAACTCAGAGATCTGCACGGCTCTGTCCCCTGTAATGCTGGGATTAAATTTGTATACCATCACACCTGGATTTAAGCTTTCTTTACCTAGAACCTGCTTTGTCCCAGGCTGGCCTTGAGTTCAGAGATCTGTCTGGCTCTGTCCCCTGGGATTAAAGGTGTGTATGACCATGCCTGGAATTAAACAAAACTGGGTAGAATCTTGTCCCCAAATCCCTTAATCTGTTATCTCCTAGAACAAGTATTCAGTTCCATTTCTCTTCCTGGTACCCCTTTAATACTTGAACAAAATATTTTTTATTTTTCCTTTCTCTGCTCGCTACATTTCATTTCTTGCTACATTTGTTCAAAATGCTCTTTATTACACTTAAGCAGAGAACAAAGTCTCTGTTGGGTTTCTTGAGACTTTCTTTGTTGATGCAATTAATATAAATCTCTTTACATTAGCCTTAGGCAAACTCTTCAGACAATGGCAAAAAGCAGCCACATTCTTCACCAGAACATCACAAAAACAGTCTCTTGGCCATATATTATAGTTTGTCTCTGAAACCTCTTGGGCCAGGTCCACACAATTCAATCCACGCTTAGTAACAAAGTCTTCCATGTTCCTACTAGGATAGCCCATTAAGCCCCATTTAAAGCATTCCAAAGTCCCCAAATCTACATCTTTCCAGACAAAAGCATGGTCAGGCCTACCACAACAATACTCCACTCCTGCCTGATACCACCTTTTGTCTTAGGATTTTGCTGACATGAACAGACCCCTTGACCAATGCAAGTCTTATAAAGGACAACATTGAATTGGGACTGGCTTACAGGTTCAGAAGTTTAGTCCATCATCATCAAGGGGCAAGCATGGCAGCGTCCAGGCAGGTGTGGTGACAGCAGAGCTGACAGTTCTAGATCTTCTTCTGGAGGCTGCTTTAGAAGACTGACCTCTAGGCAGCTAGGGTGAGGGTCTTAAGCCCACACCCACAGTGACACACCTACTCCAACAGGGCCATACCTCCTAATAGTGCCACTCCCTGGGCCAAGCATATGCAAATCATCACACTTGCTCAGGATGATATTTTCTAGTTTCAACTGTGTCCACTTTAAAAGGAATCAGAGAAAGAACTGGAAGAGCTTGAAGGGGCTCGAGACCCCATATGTACAACAATGCCAAGCAACCAGAGCTTCCAGGACTAAGCCACTACCTAAAGACTATACATGGACTGACCCTGGACTCTGACCCTCATAGGTAGCAATGAATATCCTAGTAAGAGCACCAGTGGAAGGGAAGCCCTGGGTCCTGCTAAGACTGAACCCCCAGTGAACTAGACTGTTGGGGGAGGGCGGCAATGGGGGGGGTGGGGAGGAACACCCATAAGGAAGGGGAAGGAAGGATGTTGCCCGAAACCGGAAAGGGAATAACACTGAAAATGTATATAGAAATATTCAAGTTAAAAAAAAAAAAAAAAAGCAAATCTGTTACTTGAATTTTAAAAAGTAAGTACATACCTTTTTTTTTCAGTAAATCTGGAATATTTACCTACCTCTATTATAGAATATAAAAGCTAAAAGTATCAAATATATATATATATATATAATGTTCTGAATGTGGATTCACGTAAACTAAAGTTTACTTGAGATCTCATGTTTCTGGAACTATGGGTAGAGACTATGATTGGCAAGAAGTGCACATGGCTGGGAGCACTGGTGTGAGGGGAAATAGGAGTTTAGGGCCTGAGATGAAGCTGGGAATAGACAGGGAACTTGGAGAATGTGCAAGCAGGCAGGAAACAGAACAGGGACAGGGTAATGCATTATGGTCACCAGATCTGAACCTCTGTATCTATGGATTCAGTCAACTGAGGTAAAAAAATATTTAGGAAAACATATGTATGTGTGTATGTTTGTAGACTGACAAGATCTTTGTTTTCATCGTACATAGCAGTACAACACCACAACTGACACCACCACATCTGACAATGACTTCAAGTTTAAGGGAGGAGGTACAGGCTTATACTTTGTGACATCTTGTACAAGGGACTCAGATATTCGCAGATTTTGGCAGTTGAGGGAATTGTCCAAGCATTTCTTAGAGGTGATTGTCCCAAGTATATGATGGGAAATTGGAAAGACAAAAGGAGAAAACCAAACATGTCTGTGAAGATACTGAGTTAAGAGGTTGATAGCTACTAATATTCTTCCTTAGAATATTAATGTAAATATATTATAGATTTAGCTAGTTCAAAAATAGCATATTGGATTAGTTTTAGTTAAACAAATACATTCATTGTCAAATAACCAGAGATCAGACAAGAATTGAAAAATAAATTTATATAAGGAAATATTAGCAACTAGACTTGCCCTAAAATGTCTTCTTAAAATTATATTTATGAAAGAAAAGATATCATGTCATGCACTGTGGAGGAGGGAACACACTGAGAAGCCAAATCTCATTTCTGTTCATTATTTCTGACAATTCCTGAGAATTCTTACATCTTGAGGTCCTTGGATGCTACCACACAAATAAAACTTGTCCAACTCTGGTTGAAGAATGGCTTCCCCTCTAAAGTTGGGTGAACCTCAAATCAGACTGCCTTTAACTGACACTTAAATTGACATAGCTGCATATCCAGCTTGCTAGTATCTTGATTGGAACACATTTTAAGTCATCTACATTTAACATAAATATTTAATCAAAGTTTCCAAGCCTGCTTTGAAGTATCTCACAGCAGTCATTTCTCAACTCAGGTGTCGTGACTAATCAAACCTTAAGAAAAAGTGCAAAATTCATAATGATACCATCATTTTATTGAATCATTCCAGTTAAATTTGATTTCATTTCAGAAATCACAACATTTGCTTCTGTCTGATAGAAATGCAGCTCAGGGTTATAATTTTCACGTTGATTGAAGGGTATACACAACTTCCATGTTTGAGGATTGATGTGAACTTCAAAATTATGTGGGTTCCATTTAGAACTATTACTTATACCTTTTTTAAAGGAGTAGAATGAGAAGGGAAAAGGTTTTCCACAGTCTGCCTGGTCACTTAGGTCAAGCATGACCTAGTCTTCTAAAAGAAGTGTGTCTGTGGACAAAGGTAATTGTATAAATAATTTTTCTAAAAAGTTATTTTTGAATATCTAGAAAACTAAAACATTGCTGATTATGTATTCTGCTCTAAATAAGCAGAACTGAAATGGTGTTTAGGGGGTAATGTACACAATTCTCTTTACCCATGACTTCATGTCCCATTAACTAATTTATCCACAGTCAAACACAGTCCAAAACCACTAATAAATGTTCTTTTGGAGTATATATAGATCACTTTTGTGTAACTCTTATTATAACATGTTATTTTACCTATTTATTACTAATTATTGTTTAACCTCTTACAATATCAGATGTATAAATTAAATGTTATCATAAATAAGTATGGATATTGAAGAAAAACATGTATTATTCACAAAATTTAGTGCCTCTGCCTGTAGATGTTGAAGAACACTGATGCTGAAGATGCTAGAAAGCTGTGACTACTCTACATGAAGGTTACAAATGGAAACAGTACTACAAAAGCAATTTGTAAAAGTAGGTAAGCTTTCATTACCCAGCCCATTTATTTTTGTGTGTTATACTAACTTTTTAAGAACATTTGTGAGAATAGACTCAATTAGTTTGAGAAATTATTCTTGGTATATTTTCTGGTGCATGAACTGCTGTATTTGGGCATTTGCTTAGCAATCTTTATTATTAACAGTGTTAAAAATAAATGGTGGCCTTTCCTTTAGGATGAGGTTTTATTAAATAGTGATGAAACAGAAATTGAAAGAATGCCAACAACCTTTTGCATTAAGATTTTCCAACAACAGGACCCAGGAGAAAACCACTCCAAAAACTTAGCATATGAAGTTGTTACTGAAATTTGGAAATTCTTTTCTAGCCCATAAGTACTATCATAACCAGTGTCCTAGGTCATGTACCAGGAGACACCCAGGCAAAGAAGACATGGCTGCAAAGTGAAGCCTGTAGACTCAGAGAAAGAGGAAACATGCATGGGCTTTTTGTGAACAATAAATAAGACGTGATCTGTGTCAGAGGCTATAGATATTTATACACAAGTAGATGATTCCATGTAACTTTCCTCAGAGAGATACTTGGAAACCCCATCTTCCTGCTTCCTTAGCATGAAAGGAACAACAGTGAGAGGACCAGAATGCTGAAATTTGCCTGTTATAACACATGAATTTTCATCCCAAATATCTGGGAGGTCAGAATTGCCTGAATAAGTTTGTGGTAACTTGTCAAAGAGACTAAATGAAGAAGAAAGAGTACACGTCTGAATTTGAGCATTTCAGGGACCCAGAGTGTGTGGCAGTGACGATATGTCTGGCATGGACCAGAAGGAACACAGCTGGAGATGAATCTTTCTGAAAATCTATGGACTATTAAGATATGGCTCATAATTTTATTGCTAGTACTAAAAGGTGTCTTTTATATTGTGTAAGCCTTAATGTCCCTCAAATCAGTCTACGTGTTTTCAGAGGTGTCAGAAGGATAAATAAAAAGGTATTTATGCCAGATACCACCTAAAGGTAACAGAAATCTTCAAATCTCTTCATTAGCAGCTTCTCTCCAGCGGCATATATAACCTTACTTAAGTATATTACACATTGCTATTGACTGTGACTCGAATAGTCATTATGGTAAAAGTATTATCAAGGTTTTACTTAATTTTTTTCTGTTAAATTAGGCTTGTTGACCTGTAGCCCAAAGTGTCTTCAAAATGTATCCTGGCAGACTATTAACCAATATTCTTCTGTTGGTCTGCCAAGTGTTGACATTACTAACATGTGTCTCCATATCTAACAAACTTAACTTAGTGTTGCTGATTTTCAGAGCTTTGCAAGTGCTAGGCAATCTCTGCCTCTGGCCCACATTCCCAGGTTAGATTTTTCAGTATGAAGTAATGAGAAATTTAGTAAAAATAAATTTTCAATTTTCAAAGTCAAAATTTGAATTTATGTTTGTGTGTGTGTGTGTGTGTGCATTCTTGCACATGCATGTATACGCCTGGAGGTCAGATGACAGTTTTCAAGATTGGGTTCTCTCCTTTAAGCATGTGAGCTGGGAGAATGAATCAAACTTAGATGAACAGGCTTGGCACAAATGCTTTGCTTGTTGAACAATGTCAACACCTGCTGAGTGGATGCTTAGGGGTGGTTTTATTTCTTCTATTACCAAATAAATTCACACCCCTTTTCATTTTATGGACAATGCATACTGTATAATTCTATAGAGTGTTCTCTATTTTTATAGTTGTAGCAATGATTCACAAATGTAATAGAAAAAAAGATACCCAGGGTAATGGAACAGACTAGACACAGAAATTACTCCACATGTTTATGATTAACTGATTTTACAAATGTGCTAACAATCTACTGAGTGGGTAGAATATTATCATCAGTAAAGGTTTCTTAGGAGATTGGATACTCACATATGTAAAAGAAGACCAATGCCTATGTAAAACTCAATTCAAAATGGGATTTGGGGGAAGATGTAAATCTTGAAAGTAATACAAGAAAATAGTGAAATACCAGAGAACACAGTTATGAGCAAGGGTGGTTTTAGCTTACATTGCAAAAGCATCATGTCACAAAGGCCAAAGGAAACAAATTTAATTCTAAAAAGCTAAGAACCTATACTCAAGGCAATGACTAGTAGATAAAAGAGAGTCTACAGAATAGGAGAAATTAGTTTCAAACTATATATCTGACAAATTGTTTATTATTCAGAAAGTCAGACATTTCACCAGAAAAATATAATTATTAAAAAGGAGACATTTCTGTAATAGGAGGTATCCACGGGATTTCTTTTGAAATATTTTTTGTTAGATATCAATATTCCTTCCTCTACCATGGCCACTCATGTCCTACCTCAACTAACCATTGCTGTTCTATTATTTCTCTTTTTACAACTCTCTTTCCTCAATAGCTTCACCAGCATCTTCTGTCTTTGGTTTTTTTGTTTTTTGTTTTCATTCTGATTGGATTAAGAAGAAATTTCAAAGTATTTTTAATTTGCATTTTCTTGATAGCTAACATTTAAGAAGTATTTTTCACTATAGATTAGCAAAAGGTCTTTACCAACTCTACATCCAACAGAAATGTAAGACCTAAAATAGAGAAAGAACTGAAGAAGTTAGACACCAATAAACCAAATAACCTAATTTTAAAAAAAATGTTACAGAGCTAAACAGAATTTTCAACAGAGAAATTTCAAATGGCCCAGAAACACTTAAAGAAATGTTCAGCATTCTTAGTCATCAAGGAAACTGAAATCAGACTCTGAGGTTTTACTTCATACCCATCAGATGAGCTAAGATTAAAAAACTCAAGTGGCCTCACATGCTGGTGATGCTGCAGGTGGGGCTGCAAACTTGGACAATCACTCTGAAAATTAGGAGTACTTCTACCTGAAGACA
This sequence comes from Rattus rattus, assembly GCF_011064425.1. Classification (NCBI taxonomy): domain Eukaryota; kingdom Metazoa; phylum Chordata; class Mammalia; order Rodentia; family Muridae; genus Rattus; species Rattus rattus. Next base: position 84,535,001 of record NC_046164.1, on the reverse strand, counting down.
CAGCTATGCTGCTCCGTATACCCAAAAGATGCTCCACCATACAAGGACACCTGCTCCACTACATTCATAGCGTATTTATTCATAATACCCAGAAACTACGAAAAAACACCCAACTATCCCTCAATCAAAGAATGGGTAAAGAAAATATTTATTTATACAATGGGATATGGCACAGCTACTAAAAACAAGGACATCATGGATTTTGCAGACAAATGGATAGAAGCAGAGAATATCATCCAGAGTGAGGTAACCCAGACCCAAAAGTACATGCATATTATGTACTCATAAGTGGATATTAGCCGTAAAGTACAGGATGTCCACGCTACAATCCATAGACCCAAAGAAGACAAATAACAAGGATGACCCATGGGAGGATACTTGAATCTTCCTCAGAAGGGGAACAGAAAACAGTCATTGGAAGTGGATAGATGAAGGGAAGTGTGCGGGGAGGAGGTGCGAAGGGGAACAGAGATGGAGTGTATGTGTATCAGGTATAGAGAGAGCTGAGAGAGGGCCAGAAGAGTGAAGGGAAATCAGCAGGGGTTGGGGGAGGGCATTTCTAGAATGTGCCAAATATTAGAGAGTCTATAAGACTAACTCTGAGACTCCTAGCAGTTGGTGATACAGACCCTGAACTGACTACCTCCTGTTGCCAGGAACGGGTTCCAGTGATAGGATAACAACACTAACCCACCCGTAAAATCTTAGAAACAAAATTTTTCCTGCATTCAAGAACTGCAGGGGCAAAGAGGGAGCAGTGACTGAGAGAAGGGCCCAATTTAAGGCCCATCTGTTGTATGTAATTTTAAAAATCCATGTTTGCTCCTACCTTGGGACCGAGCTCTCCACCAACAGCCATCTCACTCAGTCACCTCAGCTAGCTTTGCCAGGCCTTCCCAGTCTCACTCAGCTCTTCCAAGCTTTGATGCTTTTCCCATGAACACTTGGAGCTACCATAGTTCTACTCAGACCAACCACCTGACGCCTATCTCCATTAAGTCGCCAATGATTGCCCAGGCTGTGCACTTTTTTCTGCCCACCTTTGTTCTGCAGATGAAAACACTTTAAAAACAGTCAGATACCACAATTGCTGGGCATAAAGTCTATTGCCCTAAACTCATCAGCTATTCTATATTAGAATTCTCCCAGTGGTGGAGGCCGCCTCTGGTTCTAGTTGTCTCCAGGCCTTACATGGCATTCATCCTCCTCTCCCAAGAGCCTGGCTAAAAAGGGCCCCTATTACATCTTCTTTTTCTCCTGGGACCCAAAAATCCCACTTTTTTCCTTCTCCCAGCAATTAGCTCCTGCCATCATTATTGACACAATCAAGAACCAATTAGGGAAACAATGCTCCCATGTACATCCATTCCATGGTTATGAACCAATCCCTGATACTATTAATGATGCCCTTTTGTGTTTGCCAACAACAGCTTGACTGTTCTCAAGGAGTCTTTACCCAAGAGCTGACTGATACAGAAGTAGAGACCCAGAGCCAAACATTAAATGTAGCTCATGGAATCTTGTGGAAGAGTTGAGGGAAGGACTGAGAACCTCGGAGGGATAGAGATTTCATAAGAAAACCTACAGACGGGGCTGGGGATTTAGCTCAGCGGTAGAGCGCTTGCCTAGCGAGCGCAAGGCCCTGGATTCGGTCCCCAGCTCCGGGAAAAAAAAAAAAAAAAAAAAAAAAAAGAAAAAGAAAACCTACAGACAAAACTACCCTGAAACCTCGGGGGTTTGAGGGACAGAACCACCCACCAAAGAGCATACATGGGATGGACCTAGGCCCTCTAAACATATGTAGTAGATGTGCAACTTGGTCTTCATTCAGGTCCCACAACAACTGGAGTATGGGCTGTACTTGACTCTGTTGCTTGGTTGTAGATCCTGCTTCCCTAACTAGGCTGCCTTCTCTGGGCTCCATGGGAGAGGATGTGGCTATTCCTGCAGTAACTTAATGTACCTTGATAAGTTGGTGCCCAGGGGTGTCAGGAGCCATCATAGGAAAAAGTAATTAGCCAATGATCTTCCTGAGATTAGTCAGTCTTGTATTTAAAAGTCCAGAACAGATTTGCTCCTTGGGTAAGGCCCAGAAAAAATTCATTTTAGGAAATATTGCTGCTATTAATATGCTTTTCCTGTTATTGTTAAATATATAACTAGCACTAGGTATTAGCCTACCCCTTTGAGTAGATCTCTGCAGATCAACAAAGATGTACTATCTTGTAGTGATACTATGTAGACAAATAGATAATAGTTCTATAGAATTCCTGATTTGATTCAAATGATTTTAGGAAGTAAGTTCTTGAGATTGTCTTAGTTGCTAGAAAGGTATAATAAAATTAGAATCAATAATGGAATATGTCCACTTCTCAGAATAGTAAGTATGCATAATAAGTAACATAATGAGCTTTGATACTCACATTCAAAAGAGAAATAGAGTTAGGACAATTTTGTATTCAAGGAAAAACATCTAGGTCTAAAGATAAAGTCAAGGCAAGGTCATGTAAAAACTGTTGCTTTGAGTACATTATAATGAGTACATTATAATGAAACACTGCTTTAAACATAATATCAATATCCTTCTGTAACTCCTGTTTTATGCAACATTTTACTTCTGGAGAAATTCTGCAAAGAACTTTTTGTTAAATACATTTTAAAAGACCAGAAAAGAGAAACAAAGTTGTTGGTTGAATGGTTTGTCTTGGAGAGCTTTGTCCCAACCACCCATCCATCCATCCAAATGTATATATCTGCTTGTTTCTAGTTTTACCGTACGTATATGTGCATATGTACAAGCATGAATGGATATTTGTGGAGTTGATTGTGACAGATGGTCGAATGTTTGAATGTATATGTTTTACATATTTGCATAATAAAGCATCTTAATTCTTTTCCTTTTCTTCTTCTCTGATTCACAAAGAGTTAATTAACTTATCCAGAGAGACTTCTGGCTGATTCACCAGAGAAAGAAGCACCAGCACCAAGAATAAATATTTTCATGAATCCCCTGTTGTTTTATGATGAGGTACTAAACAGTTTCTGGCCTCAGAGGAACTCAGAAATGCAGGATAGCTACTGCAACACGTGACTTACATTTAAGGCAGATAAAAGTTTTATTATGATGCAGCAACCCTAAATATGTCAAGAGAACAAGTCTTACCCCAAAGATACTCTTCCCGTTCCCCTTCCTCAAGAAGAACCAAGAACAAGAACAAAGACCAACTGGGACTGGTCCCTGACACTGGGGGCCTCGCTCTTATCAGAAGAGAAATGAAGGGGAAAAGGAGGAGGGGCTCTGTGGTGGGGACTAGGAGAGAGGGTCTGCAACTGGGATATAAAATGAACAAATAAATAAATGAAAATATTTTTCACCCATTTATATTTCACAGTTCCACTTTTAAATTGATTGTTTTCTTGTGCGCAGATGTTTAGTTCTTTGTATATTCTAGATACTAATCCTTTGCCAAATATATAGATGGTAAAGATTTTTTCCATTCTGTAGGCTTTTTTTTTATTTAGGTAGTAATATAGTTTGCTACATAGAATCTTTGTTTATCTGTTTGTTTGCTTTATGAGTTTCCATTTGTCAATGACTCAGTGACTGCACTGTCAGGGTTTGTTTCAGATACTCTTTTTACATATCAGCTAATTCAAGCCTCTTCTCTGCCTTCTTTTTTATCAGATTGTGGATAAGGGGTCTTACATTCTGGTCTTTGATCCATTTGAAATTGTGTTTTGTTCAAAGTGAAAGAGAAGATTTAATAATTGTCTTCTACATGTAGCTATCCAATTTTATCAGCTCAATGTATTGAAGATGGTATTATTTTTTTCACCCAGTGTGTAATTTTGGCCACATTCTAATAATCAAGTAGTATTAGGAATAGTATCTTTTACTTGGGACCTTAAATATACAAATAAAATGTTTTAAACTGTTTAAATAGTGTTATCCAATAATAATGTGTCAGTGTTCCTCTTGAATATCACTGACAAATAAATAAAAAGCCCAGAGACATGAACAGTTTACCTCTTCTTGAATTGTTGGGCAGTGGTATCTCATAGATCCCAAACATTATAGACGATTGCTATTTCTTTTGGTTGGCCTCCAGAACTTGTTAGGAAGATCATATTGTTGATGATTCCAAATGCTTGGGTCACAGGGCATGAGTAAATCAAGACAGTACTATCCAGGAAACTTCATCTCTATTGCCTAGCTTTCATAGTTCTAGAAGATACTATATTCTCTATCAATGGAGGAAAATCATCAGTCTTACCCAGGTGTAAACCTTATGAACTACAATCTTAAACAGCTTTGCACAATATGTCTACAGGTGCTATAGTGGTGTGACTGCTTTGGAAGTAATCAAGCGCTCTCTGCTTAGATGTTAGGCTCATTCCATAAACTGGAACATGTATCTGGCAGTTATTGGATCCATATACCTCTGACTAGAAAGGTCATGGACTCTAGCATAGAACCTACTACAACCATTCTGCTAAATGAACACAGTATTAATCCAGTTCTTATTGGCATACTAGTAGACACATGTTATTGCATCATTCAATCCTCATTAGAGAAATTCATTTTTAATAGATTGTGAATATGCAGAATAATAAACTTTGTAGTGATTAGCCCTAATTGGTTGAGAGATCATTGAGGACAAGGAGTAGAAAAATTGTAAGAACTAGAGATTGCAAATGACTACAGCGATACTGTGTTCACTGCATATAATGGAAAAGTTGAATGTTTGAACTCAATGTAGCTGTGATAGCATGCACAATACCTGAGGAAGCTCAGGTATAAGAGGGTGGATGGAGCAGATCAAATCTTCAGTTAATGTGTGATGCTGACATGAGCATGACAATGTGTAAGCCTCATACAGCAAAAATGCAAAAGTCTTTCTTAGGTCAGGTCCAGGGCAATGACAGAACCTTTCCTGGTTGTATAGAGATGATGGAAACTTGTACAGAAAAGAACCTCAACTTCTTCCTCCTGGAGCCTGAGATTGATTCTCTGCAGAGAGCCCCTACTGAGTTCAGCTAAATTTGACTCCTTGTTTAGCTTTATAAGGTAATCCTGTCTCCGTGTTCAGGATACAGAAAACCTTTCTCTTCCATTCAGATGAATTAAATGTTATTGGCATACCTCCAGGACCTCTAGGAGAGCACAGGGACCACAGGATGTCACCTTTTGGGGCAGTGTGCCTGTCCTTTCTTTATTTTTAAACCTGACCTGTCAGGGAAATCCCAAAGTTGTTCAGGTCAGGACAAAGTGAAATAATTATGCACTGGCATTGCAACCCTAGATACTGGCAACTGACAGCTGCTCAGAGAGGGAGAGTCCTTTCCTTTAAGGGTATAGACACGGATAAGTTGACCATGATTCAGTGAATGCTTTTGTATCAAGAATATATAGGCAACATGGTGTAGGCTCAATGATTTTCTTTTCTTTTCTCTTCTGTTTTTTCTTTTTTAAATGAGAACACAGACTTGTTTAGGATTGAGGTCTGTAGATCTTGGAGGAGGAGGGTACAGGAAGTGACAAGGATCAAAATACATGGTGTAAAAACCTCTGAAAGAATTAAAATATTTTAGCGTTGGATAGCTTCATCATTCATCTCTCAGAAAGAGACACATACAAGGCCCACAGATGGGACAAAATGTTCAATATTAAAAGCCATAGTGGGGGTTGGGGATTTAGCTCAGTGGTAGAGCGCTTGCCTACCAAGTGCAAGGCCCTGGGTTCGGTCCCCAGCTCTGGAAAAGAAAAGAAAAGAAAAAAAAAGCCATAGGGGAAATGCAAATTAAATCACACAGACTAATGATTCTCTTCAATAGTAATGTTATGAACTGAAAGGATGAATGGGCTGAATACTGGCAAGATTGTAAAGAACAACTCTTACTGGCTTCGATAAAAATATAAATTAGTATGGCTGTTGTGGAAAACAATACATTGTTCCTCCCCAAATTAAAAAACAAGGCATAAGATTATTTTATTGATTTTATTTCTTCTTTGACATTTTCACACATGTACATGATATCTACTGCCACTCTTATTTCCCTCCCTACCACATCTCCCTACTACCTTGTCTACCACTCCTTACCACTTCCTCAAATCTTCTTTCTCATGTTAATGTCTTCATTTTGTTCTATGACCCCTTGAGTTTAATCAAGGCCATCTGTGAGATCATGAATTTGCAGGTATCCACTGAATAGGCACAAAGGTACGTATTTGACTGAAAACAAAAGTTCTTCCTCTGCATATGTCAATAACAAATTGTTCATTAATAAGTTCCGGGGTCCTGTGAAACACCCCAGTCTTCCACGACTATGACAAGGCCAGCCTTGTGAATGCCCATACATGTAAATGCTGTTCTGAGTTCTCTGTGCAATAGTTGTATGTAGTAGTGAGTTCCTATCATGTAACCCAAATAAAAACCAATAAAACAAATAGCTCAATAGACTCACCTAGTTAACTCTGCTTGCAGAAAGAGTAGGGTGCTGAACAAGATTCCCGTTCTATGCAGGGAATGTTCTTAAGATAAAAAAGTCTAAACTGTGTTTTTACAATATTAAAAAAAAACATTTTTGAGATTATGTTCAGGGATAATTACAAAGAAGGGACAGAAATAGGAAGTGTCAGAAGAGAAAGTTTGCTCTGAAACTCTTTCTCCTAGAAATATGAGATGCTACTGCCATAACCCATCTTTTGTAGTGTTTTAATTTCTTAAAAAGACAGCTTTGTTAACAGAAGGGTTGCCTTGACTCCTTGATTTTCTTGGTTTAAGCAAAATTTCCAGGAGTACAGTTTTATATTTCCATCCTTGATTTACTGTTCATTGTCCAGATGTTTCTGTGCTGAAGATTTTATCCCTGCCTATTTTCTAATGCAGACAATGATCTGCTCTTGTCCCGTGTCCTAACTTTACCTCCAGACCAGAAGTCTTTTCTACGTAATAGATTTCCCCCTTTCCTGTACTCCTTTGGACATTCTGCAGTCCTCACCCAGTTCATGTTTACAATGTAGGAAAGAGGACCTTCCATTCCATAATTCTTCCTCCTAAAATTTGCCATCTCTATCTCAGTATCTCTTGCCTTTTTATGTCCATAGTTAATAAGTTATCCCTAGACTAAAGCAGTGGGCATTAAAACCTAATAAGACAAAATATGGATTTGTAGATCTTACAGTTTTAGTACATGCATTTGAGTATGGGATCTGCTTAAGAATCACCTAGTATTTTAATAAATTACTTAAATTAGGTACAGTTATTGTCAAGCCTAACCATGACAAGTGTAATAGTTCTGGCCTCTAGTCAGATATGTAACTTCTGGAGAGTTTGACTTTATGGTGAGTCCTATTTAGCCTATGTTAAGAATAACTCTCATTAAACAACAGTAAATAGAGAAAGTAGTTGAAGATGTGGGCAGACTTAAACTGCTAAAACTCAAACGATTTCAACATGTGCCAGCATATTATTGAGAATCATTTTAATAAAAGCCATACTTGTTGCCAAAGGATACTTAAAGCAATAAAACCATGATAATTACAATCATCCTCATGAAAGCAAACTGGGCAGTTTGTCATCTTAATTCAGGGGCTCATCCAACAATTGGTTACTGCTGTGGGGAGAAGCTGTACCCAGCCTGTAAGGTCGCATACTTTATAGTCTCAAACACTCACCTTAAAAAAGAGTTCATATTACTGTAGTTACCTACCTAGTTTTTGGTCCTTCTGGCTTTTCTATTTGTTTGCTTTTTATTTTATTATTATTTTTTTTTATTTTTGGTGTGTATCTCTTTCTAGGGGTCCAACTGGAGGTTGTTAATACTTGTACTTCTATGTTTTTCTAGCATTTAATTTTCTTGTTAAATTTCTCTATTTATATATTTATTTTTATTACTGTCATTTTTTTTTACAGTCCAGTCATTGCCCTCCTCCTGGTCTGTACTCCTACTATCCCTCATCCTATTCCTCCCCACCCCTGGCCCCAGTCTCCAAGAGGTCCCTTACTGCCCCTGCCAGGCTTCTCCACTCCCTGGGGCTTCAAGTCTCTCAAGGGTTAGGCACATTTTCTCCCACTGAGGCCAGAACAAGCAGTCTTCTGCTGTATATGTATCAAGGGCCTCATGTCGCCTGTTGTATGCTGCTTGGTTAGTGGCTTAGTATTTGAGAGGATCTCACGGGTCCAGGTTAGTTAAGACTGTTGGTGTTCTTATGGGGTTGCCCTCCTCATCAGCTTCTTCCAGCCTTTTCCTAAGTCAACCTCAGGGGCCCCTGACTTCAGTCCAGTGGTTGTATTTAAGTATCTGCATCTGTCTCAGTCAGTTGCATTTTGGGGCCTCTCAGAGCACAGCCATGCTAAGTTACTGTCTGTAAGCACAGCAGTAACAGTGTCAGGCCTTGGAGCCTCTTCTTGAGATGGATCCCAAGTTGGGCCAATCACTGGACCTCCTTTCCCTCAGACTCTTCTCCATCTTTGTACCTGCAGTTCTTTTAGACAGGAACAATTCTGGGTCAGCAACCCCTTCTCTCCACTTGGCATCTTTCTTTTGGAGGTGGAGTCTATGAGTTCCCTTTCTCTATTCTTGTGCATTTCATCTAAGGTCCCTCCTTTTGAGTCCTGAGAGTCTCTCGCCTTTCTCTGGTACTTTCTAGAGTATCAGCTCACTTTCCACTCCCTGAGATTGCATATTTCCATTCATTCTGTTGGCCCTCAGTGCTTCTTTCTCCTCCCTCTACTGCTATATCTGATCTTGCTCTCCTTTTCTCCTCCCCGTCCCCTCTCCAACCTAGGTCCCTCCTTTCTTCTCCCCATAGGAGCATATTCTCTATTATGATCATAGTATCTGTTTCTGTAAAAGCCAGAAGCTGGGAAAAACCCAGATGTCCCACAATGGAAGAATGGATATAGAAAATGTGGTTCATATACACAATGGAATACAATTCAGCTGTTAATAATGAGGACATCATGAATTTTGTAGGTAAATGGATGGAACTAGAAAATATCATCCTGAGTAAGGTAACTCAGACCCAAAAGGACCTACACAGTATGTACTCACTAATAAGTGGGTATTAGCAAAAAAAGTACAGAATACTCAGGATACAATGCACAGAACTCAAGAAGGTTAACAACAGAAGGGCATACGTGAGGAAGCTTCATTCACACTTGAGAATAAGAAGAAAATAATTTTCTAATTCTTTTGTAGAGAAGTTCTAATCCAATAGCATCACTATTTTGGCAAGAGATCACATCCAAAGATATTATCCAGTCAAAATACAGACACGTCTTTGATTGAATTATTATCTGGCTGGAAAACAACATGCTTAATATATACATTTAATCCTGATAATGACAGTAAAGTTAATTTGGAGAAGGAAGCAGTCATATTCAAAAATATGTTTAATTAAAGGGCAGAACAAGATTTGACACAATGAGTTAGAGATAGTATATGCTTAAATTACAAGAGAACAAGGAGCTACTCAACCGAAACAAGAGAGAAAAATCGTTGGTTGTGTGTGTGGTGTGTGTATATGGCAGTTTTATCAGAATAGCTTTATAAAGACAGGTTACAGAGAGAACAAGTTAGACACAGGTAAAGACAGAACCAGCCAGAGAATGAAAAGAAGCCAGAAGATTAGAACATATTTTCAAAATTAGTATGAGGTCAGGCAGAACAGTTTAGTCAGAAGTGGATCAAATCAGTCAGCTTGGATGATTAGAAGGTAAGGAGGCTAAAGGCTTCCAGGCCTAGCCTAGGGATAATTACAACAGAAAAAGAAATGTTCTGGCATCAGCCCAAGCTGTGTAGTTGTACAGCTTGTGTATGATTCTCATATTATCACTTCATCTGAGAAAATATAAGTGACATTTGTATTATTTCTGATTTATTATTCTGTTTTGTTTTGTGTCGATATGGTTTTTAAACTTTGTCAGTTACAAATAGCCAAATGTCTATTATTTCTCTGTCTCTGTCCCTGCTTCTTTTATTTCTCTTCTGTGTCACTCTTTCACAAAATTTATAATTGATTTTTCTTGCCTGTCTTTGTAATAGTAAATTTTATTATCAATAAAATTAATAATATTCTAATTACAATCAATTCACTATCATAGGAAAATGTATCTAAATTATAATAATTACTGTGTATTTTCTGTTTTAGAATACTATATGATGTACATAAATCATTTTTATGGTAAAAGTATCAAGAATAAACTTCTGAGAGGATATTGGAGATGTGAGTTTTAAGTGTCAAGTTGACAAAAATCTATATTATCCTGGAAGATAATCACAATGGAAGATTGTGTAGATCAGACGGAACTGCTTGAGACTGTCTTGATTAGGTTAATTGAGTTGGGCCCAGTAAGTGTGACCCCATTTCCATAATTATAGAGAGAGGGTTGAATACTAATACATAGGCACTCATTCATTTTCTCTGCTTGTGACTGAAAGGTCCCTGCATCAAACCCAAACCTCTATAATAAACCCCCTTCCTCTAAGTTGTTTTTTTTCCCTGACTATTTTATCACGGCAGTAAAAATGAAACAAAGGTATTAAGAAAATTAAAATATAAGTCAAGAGAGAACAAATGATGTGATTTTATGGTAGAAAAGTACATTTTAGTGTAAGATAAAAAGTATGAAATTTTTGTAGTACTTAGATGACAGTTGACATTTTAAAATGGAGTTTATACAAATTAGTTGTTTAAAATAGGAATATTAGCATACTTGGGTAGCTAATCTTCATATCTATTTAAATTTGCAAGTTCTAGAGTTTAATTTCTTAAGAATGATTAAATTGCACGTAGTCTATCCTAAAGGATTAAATTAATTGAGTATGCATAACATGAATACTATAATGTAATACGTTCTATTCACTTTATTGAGACTAAAAGTTTAAGTATTGGTAAGGAAAAAATGCAAAGATAACCATTCACAGATAATACTGTGTAATACACATAATATTAAAGTAATTGATAAATTTTAGATTAGCAAGATTAGTTAACCAAAGTTCAAACATTCGTGGAATTAAAGCTTACTATGGGGAAGAACATAGTTATTTTATATTCAGCAGAAACAAATGACAAATGAAATAAAATGATATTATTATCATAAGCTCAGACCCTCTGGGTATTTTAACAAAAATTTGCAAGACTGTTAAAGACATTACTTAATGGTAATATTTAGTATTATAATTCCAATACTTAAATTCATATTAATAAATATATGAATATTAGTATTAAAATTTGGTGAGATATACTGTTTGTATTTGGAAAAGCTACATGATGAATACATCATTGTTTCTTTCAAGTCTTTTACTGACTCAATTAAAATTATAGAGCATTCTTCTTTCCTGTTTGATTCTCTTTTATAGTGTTCAATGTAGCTATTCCTAAAATTATAACAAAAGTTACTCAACACAATTTAAAAGAAAAAAGTTCTAGAGAAAGCTTGGATTACATGATCAATAATCGTGACAATATATGGACTAATAATAGGAACAAAAACCAATTCTAATCTCTAGCCTCATTTATGTAAAATTTCGTTTATAATAAGGTGACAATGGAGATCTGGGATAGAAGGTAATCATCTAAAAGAAATGGTATAATTCTCTAGCAAGAGTGTAAGCTCTTCTGCCTAGGGTAGGAGGGGTGGATGGTGAAGTGGAGAGGAAGTAAGAGGGAGAACGTGGTAGGAGAGGAGGGAGAGGAAGCTGTGATCAATATGTAAAATGAAAAAATTAATTTAATTAAAAGTAAAAACTACTGCTTTACTCATTTGGAATAAGCAGTCACTCATTGCATCAATCCTCTGGATAGCCTTCCTTCTACTCTCCATACTCACAGGTTCAGTCTCTGCAGAGCTTCATGAAGCCCATACACATTTAATGAACTTCTTTTGCTTCATCTAACCTTGTGTTTCTTGTCTAAATTGCTATCTCTTACGTTCTTTACAGTCAGTCTCTTTTCAACTGTGCACTCTAAAGCACTCAAATACCAGCTATCAAAATCAATGACTTTATGAAATTCATAGGCAAATGGATGGAACTGGAAAATATCATCCTGAGTGAGGTAACCCAATCACAGAAAAACACACATGGTATGCACTCATTGATAAGTGGCTATTAGCCCAAATGCTTGAATTACCCTAGATGCATAGAACACATGAAACTCAAGAAGAATGATCAAAATGTGAATGCTTCACTCCTTCTTTAAAAAGGGAACAAGAATACCCTTGGCATGGAATAGGGAGGCGAAGTTTAGAACAGAGGCAGAAGGAACACCCATTCCGAGCCTGCCCCACATGTGGCCCATACATATACAGTCACCAAACTAGATAAGATGGATGAAGCAAAGAAGTGCAGGGCGACAGGAACTGGATGTAGATCTCTCCGGAGAGACACAGCCAGAATACAGCAAATACATAGGCAAATGCCAGCAGCAAACCACTGAACTGAGAACGGGACCCCCGTTGAAGGAATCAGAGAAAGGACTGAAAGAGCTTGAAGGGGCTTGAGACCCCATATGAACAACAATGCCAAGCAACCAGAGCTTCCAGGGACTAAGCTGCTACCCAAAGACTATACATGGACTGACCCTGGGCTCCAACCTCATAGGTAGCAATGAATAGCCTAGTAAGAGCACCAGTGGAAGGGGAAGTTCTTGGTCCTGCCAAGACTGAACACCTAGTGAACGTGATTGTTGGGAGGAGGGTGGTAATGGGGGGTGTGTGGGATGGGGAGGGGAAGCCCATATAGAAGGGAAGGGGGAGGAGTTGGGGGATGTTGGCCCGGAAACCGGGAAAGGGAATAACAATCGAAATGTAAATAAGAAATACTCAAGTTAATAAAGATAAAAAAGAAAGAAAGAAAGCACTAATTGAACATCTAATTGGCATTTGTTAACTATTAATAATAAACAGAAACCCACATTTCAACTGAAGTCTTTAAATGTGGGGAAAAAAAGTAAAGCACTCAAATAAAGCATTCCTTTGGAAAACCCACATCAGATTACATTATTTTTAGGTTAGTTTCATCTGTGATGTACAATATAAATCTATGCTTTAGTTCCTCTGTGTGATTTGTTACTGGGCAATCATTGGGATAGCTGAAGACTTTAGGCTGTTTATATTCAGAACTCTTCAGATAAATTTCTTACTGCTATGTTAGCTTTTGACTTAAGCAGCACCTTCAGAGACAGGGTCCTGGACACTATATAAATTTATACTGCTTAGTGTTTCAGTCACATCACATCTCATAATATTTTATTATCATTTATGACCCTGTAATCTGTAATAAGCTTGATTATTCATGTGTTTCCTCCAATGGTCAGCATGCAGAAGCTCAATGGCCCATCATAGCCCTCTGACAGGTTTATGAAATCAAAACATTTTTATATCATGTTCTTTTCACCTGACATAACAGTTGAAATTCAAGTGCAGTGTGTTGCATTTGTACTGGTGTCACAAAGCACTTACAGGTAAGACGAATGCAGGATACATTCAGGAGGTGGCTGCTTATTGAATCCTTTGTTCTGGCATACTTATACTTGTATTCTTAAAAAGTATACAGCTAGCTTTATGTAGTGTCCTTTGGTGAGCACAAAAATACTTTTGCTATCTTTTGAGCAATTAGCACGTGTATTTTTAAGATATTATGTTAGGAAATTCAAAGTCCAACTAAAACCCTTCTGTTGTACAGCACAGTGTGACAGACTTTTGGGTGGACGTTCATATAAAATTGAGAGTTAGGTTTTATGTTAGAAAACTATCCTATCTTAAATAAATGTCTGAGGATATTTTATTTTCTTGAGAATAAGGTAAGCTGAGCCTTTTGTATAATGACAATATTTTAGGGACAATAAAGTTAAAGGTTTGAGGCAAAGGTTAGGTTTTTGGAGAATGCATATCTATCATCATTGATGAGTACTAATGAACATTGATAATAGCTGACAATATATTAACAAGTGTAATTTAAACATATATGCAAAGACTATATAGTCAGATATATTAAATTTGAACAATTTGGGGCTGGATAGAAGGCTCATTGGTTTCCATCACTTGCTATTCTTGTAGAGACCCAGATTTAGTTAGCCTCATGGTCACAGTGCCTCAGAATCATCTGAATGCGCTCTACAGGGAGGAGGGGAATCCAGTACACTCTTCTCTGTATGGACAGCAGTCATATGTTTGATTCACATATGTACATGCAGTGTAAATCGTTTTATACAAAAAGGTATCCCAAAAATTATTAACATATGTACAATTTAATCGAAGATCTATTTTGAAAGGGTAGGATAAACTCACATAAAGAGAGAATGGAAAGTACATCAAGAGAATTTCAGATTCCACGTCACATGAAGCTTTATTACTAAGAGCCAGAGTTCTAGTACCTTAGGCACAGAAGCAGTCAAGTGATTCTCATTAATTATAACAAGTATGTTAAATTATATCTCAGTGATTAGAGCACATAGCTTGGTATAGTTATAAGTAAACACCACATAGAAGCCATAAGTTTCTGTGCATAAGGAGTTTCCAAAGCTGTTGTGTCACTCACATGAGGCCAGCTTACAACATGAATGAGCTTTATCTAAGTTTAGTGTATTGTTGGTCATATTTAAACAGCTACAACTTAGCACAAAAGTTCAAACATTTATAACAATCAACAAAGCCGTGATGTAGGCTATTGTTTTTCCCAAAGACAGATAATAAGCTACGTACTCAGGACTGAAATATATACTAATAGCAAGTTGCTAGGTTTAAAGTTGTAGTTTTATCATTTTGAGTTTGAGTTCCATAAGAGGGACATAAAATATGAGGTAAACGTGGCTATTTATAACTTCATTTTAATTGGAGAAGAAGATAAGAAAAATTAAGCATTAAGCAATTCACATCCTGTCAGGGCAGCAGTCTTTAAGCAAGGGTTTTTGAAGGAAACTGTACATGTTGCTAGTCTTCCACCACAAAGTGTTACAAGGAAAAATGTACAGACAGGACAAATATCAGGATCAGACTTAGATGTGGCTGGGAACTTATAATCATAATGTCAGACATGTAAAGCACCATGTGTGAAACCAGAGTGCATCTAAGGACAGGTGGGTAATGTAAGCAGAGTTAGAAATTCTAAGAAATAATTTAAACAAATTATGGGATCAAATCCTATAACCGAAATAAAACATAAATTCTGGATGAGTGACTGCCCCTCAAGGTCTGTCTATGAAGGCTTCTTACGGTGGTGGCAGTGAGAGATGCTGTAAAACTTGGGAAATGAGATAAACAGAAGTGGGGGCGGAAAGAGTCTAAGATGTGGGGGTATGGGAGAAAGTGCTGTGAAGTGTTGCTTTCTCTACAAGACATAGCTTTGCACCCATGAACTTGTGGCTTCATGGCTACCTATCAATGACATGCCTAACGCTGGACCCATAAGCCTTCAATAATGGAGGTGAAAGAGACTGATTGAGCATCCTTTCATCCTCTCAGGAGCAAGTTGATGTGGGAGGCAGGCTTACATTCTTCAGTAGTGTAGCAACCGGTAAGTTGTCTTTGATTAAGTAAAAATCACTTATACAGGCTCATGCAAAGAATTAATATTAATCGCAATATCGAAAAGAGATGGAAGTAAGAGAAGGCCATGTTAAGAAGAGGGAGTGGGAGGGAGAAAGAGATAAGAGGAGATAATGAGAAAAGCTTATATATCTCTGAATTTGTGAATGAATGAATAGAAAGATAGTGAGATCAAGTAGGTCAATGGTAGCATTCCCTCAAAAGAAATTAGGAGATCTGTGCTTTAGAGAATCACCTTTTCTGTCTACCTCTCACATTCCCTGTGTCTCTTTCTCCTTCTTTCTTTCACTACTGGTTTGGGAGAAAACTCTCTCCTGAATATTCTCTAGTCTCCTGATGGCCAGGATTTGCCACCCTCATAATAAACCTCAACAACTGAAATGATGGAATTCTGGACCAAATTCAGTACTGTGAGCTACAATAACTTCCGTGTATTTAATATGAAGCCTGTATCAGATATTTTTTGTAGGAACATGAAATTACCTTAAATAAATCCTCCTCCTCCTCCTCCTCCTCCTCCTCCTCCTCCTCCTCCTCCTTGACATAAAATGTTTTAATTGAGATAATGTTAGCCATTTTAGCCTGGAGTATGGTTCAATGGTAGGCATTTGAAATAAAATGTGACTTTTTCTGGTTTCTTTCAGTTATGTCCTTGTTGTCTGTCTCTATGTTCTGTGTATAAACATGTGCTTTAAGCTATTTTTTTTCTAGTTTTAACTCTATTGGTTTTTTTCTTTCCCTTTTCTTTCCTGCTTTTGGGTGTGGTAGTGAATAAGCCAATAAAAGCACAATTGAGAGCAAAATCTACATTCTTAATTGAAACTCTATTGCTTCAGAACACACATCGTTGCTCTAGAGCAAATAAACAGAACTGAGAGTTTGGAACTGGGCTTGGGCAAGTGGCAAGTTTGTTATTGTTTTTGATTTTGTGGGTTTTTGCTTCCTTCCTTCCTTCCTTCCTTCCTTCCTTCCTCTCTTTTTATTTTTTCTCTTTTTTTTTTGGAGGGGCTATGTTAATCTAGGTGTACAGGTGTGTGACATTTTCATCTGCGATACCATTACAATAAGGTGACCAACAAACAGAATTAAGTACTACTGACTCCACCCAGGTCTAGACAGGTAGCTCAGATCCCATTCTCTTAAGGAGGAATGATGCAACAGACTGGGCTCAAAAGTTAAAGTGGTAGGAAGAAAGCTCAATAACAAAAACTGCTGCAAAGAAAGCATGAGAATAAGAGTTCTCAGATACTCGTTAGCCATTTAAAGGTCCAGGAAAACTGGGGTCCGGTATATGCTGGAGACTGTATTTGGTGGCATATGATGTCAGTTAGGGCATTATGTCCCTAGTATTTGGTGACTACGTTTAGTTCCTTTTGTACATGGATATATTTTGAGAGCTTCTAGAGTAGTAGATTTACATATGAGTCTTTCAAATGGCCATTGGTGTTTAGTTTTGTTCTCCATAGTAGCTCCTTTACCCTTGCTTCCTACGTCCTCCTTTAATTCTTTTATTCTTGCTGGGATCAGATCAGGCTGTTCTTTCTGGCTCACTTTTGAAGGTAACCAAAGGAGAAGAAGGGGGAGGGCTTGTTTGGTTTGGTTTGTTTGTTTGTTTGTTTTTTGAGATATTTTGGGTTGCCAATTTTTTTTTTTTAATTATTAACTTGAGTATTTCTTATATACATTTTGAATGTTATTCCCTTTCCCGGTTTCCGGGCAAACATCCCCCTCCCCCCTCCCCTTCCTTATGGGTGTTCCCCTCCCACCCCTCCCCCCATTGCTGCCCTCTCCCCAACAGTCTAGTTCACTAGGGGTTCAGTCTTAGCAGGACCCAGGGCTTCCCCTTCCACTGGTGCTCTTACTAGGATATTCATTGCAACCTACGAGGTCAGAGTCCAGGGTCAGTCCATGTATAGTCTTTGGGTAGTGGCTTAGTCCCTGGAAACTCTGGTTGGTTGGCATTGCTGTACATATGGGGTCTCGAGCTCCTTCAAGCTCTTCCAGTTCTTTCTCTGATTGTTCAACAGGGGTCCCTGTTCTCAGTTCAGTGGTTTCCTGCTGGCATCGCCTCTGTATTTGCTGTATTCTGGCTGTGTCTCTCATGGCGATCTGCATTCATTTTGATCATCCGTCTTGAGTTTCATTTGTTCTAGGCATCTAGGGTAATTCAAGCATTTGGGCTAATAGCCACTTATCAATGAGTACATACCATGTATGTCTTTCTGTGATTGGGTTAGCTCACTCAGGATGATAGTTTCCAGTTCCCACCATTTGCCTACGAATTTCACAAAGTCATTGTTTTTGATAGCTGAGTAATATTCCATTGTGTAGATGTACCACATTTTCTGTATCCATTCCTCTGTTGAAGGGCATCTGGGTTCTTTCCAGCTTCTGGCTATTATAAATAAGGCTGCGATGAACATAGTGGAGCACGTGTCTTTTTTATATGTTGGGGCATCTTTTGGGTATATGCCCAGGAGAGGTATAGCTGGATCCTCAGGCAGTTCAATGTCCAATTTTCTGAGGAACCTCCAGACTGATTTCCAGAATGGTTGCAGCAGTCTGCAACCCCACCAACAATGGAGGTGTTCCCTTTCTCCACATCCTCGCCAGCATTTGCTGTCACCTGAGTTTTGATCTTAGCCATTCTCACTGGTGTGAGGTGAAATCTCAGGGTTGTTTTGATTTGCATTTCCCTTATGACTAACGATGTTGAACATTTCTTTAGGTGTTTCTCAGCCATTCGGCATTCCTCAGCTGTGAATTCTCTGTTTAGCTCTGAACCCCATTTTTTAATAGGGTTGTTGCCTCCCTGCTGTCTAACTTCTTCAGTTCTTTGTATATTTTGGATATAAGCCCTCTATCTGTTGTAGGATTGGTAAAGATCTTTTCCCAATCTGTTGGTTGCCGTTTTGTCCTAACCACAGTGTCCTTTGCCTTACAGAAGCTTTGCAGTTTTATGAGATCCCATTTGTCGATTCTTGATCTTAGAGCATAAGCCATGGGTGTTTTGTTCAGAAAATTTTTTCCTGTGCCCATGTGTTCCAAATGCTTCCCTAGTTTTTCTTCTATTAGTTTGAGTGTATCTGGTTTGATGTGGAGGTCCTTGATCCACTTGGACTTAAGCTTTGTACAGGGTGATAAGCATGGATCGATCTGCATTCTTCTACATGTTGACCTCCAGTTGAACCAGCACCATTTGCTGAAAATGCTATCTTTTTCCATTGGATGGTTTTGGCTCCTTTGTCAAAAAAATCAAGTGCCCATAGGTGTGTGGGTTCATTTCTGGGTCTTCAATTCTGTTCCATTGGTCTATCTGTCTGTCTCTGTACCAATACCATGCAGTTTTTATCACTATTGCTCTGTAATACTGCTTGAGATCTGGGATAGTGATTACCCCTGAAGTCCTTTTATTGTTGAGGATAGTTTTAGCTATCCTGGGTTTTTTGTTATTCCAGATGAATTTGCAAATTGTTCTGTCTAACTCTTTGAAGAATTGGATTGGTATTTTGATGGGGATTGCATTGAATCTGTAGATCGCTTTTGGTAGAATGGTCATTTTTACTATATTAATCCTGCCAATCCATGAGCATGGGAGATCTTTCCATCTTCTGAGGTCTTCTTCAATTTCTTTCTTCAGAGTCTTGAAGTTCTTATTGTACAGATCATTTACTTGCTTGGTTAAAGTCACACCGAGGTACTTTATATTATTTGGATCTATTATGAAGGGTGTCATTTCCCTAATTTCTTTCTCGGCCTGTTTCTCTTTTGTGTAGAGGAAGGCTACTGATTTATTTGAGTTAATTTTATACCCAGCCACTTTGCTGAAGTTGTTTATCAGCTTTAGTAGTTCTCTGGTGGAATTTTGGGATCTTAAATATACTATCATATCATCTGCAAATAGTGATATTTTGACTTCTTCTTTTCGATCTGTATCCTTGACCTCCTTTTGTTGTCTTATTGCTCTGGCTAGAACTTCAAGAACTATATTGAATAAGTAGGGAGAGAGTGGGCAGCCTTGTCTAGTCCCTGATTTTAGTGGGATTGCTTCAAGTTTCTCTCCATTTAGTTTAATGTTAGCAACTGGTTTTGCTGTATATGGCTTTTACTATGTTTAGGTATGGGCCTTGAATTCCTATTCTTTCCAGGACTTTTTTATCATGAAGGGTGTTGAATTTTGTCAAATGCTTTCTCAGCATCTAATGAAATGATCATGTGGTTTTGTTCTTTCAGTTTGTTTATATAATGGATCCGTTGATGGTTTTCCGTATATTGAACCATATCTGCATGCCTGGGATGAAGCCTACTTGATCATGGTGGATGATTGTTTTGATGTGCTCTTGGATTCGGTTTGCCAGAATTTTATTGAGTATTTTTGCATCGATATTCATAAGGAAATTGGTCTGAAGTTCTCTTTCTTTGTTGGGTCTTTGTGTGGTTTAGGTATAAGAGTAATTGTGGCTTCATAGAAGGAATTCGGTAGTGCTCCATCTGTTTCAATTTTGTGGAATAGTTTGGATAATATTGGTACGAGGTCTTCTATGAAGGTCTGATAGAATTCTGCACTAAACCCGTCTGGACCTGGGCTCTTTTTGGTTGGGAGACCTTTAATGACTTCTTCTATTTCCTTAGGAGTTATGGGGTTGTTTAACTGGTTTATCTGTTCCTGATTTAACTTCGGTACCTGGTATCTGTCTAGGAAATTGTCCATTTCCTGCAGATTGTCAAGTTTTGTTGAATATAGGCTTTTATAGTAAGATCTGATGATTTTTTGAATTTCCTCTGAATCTGTAGTTATGTCTCCCTTTTCATTTCTGATTTTGTTAATTTGGACACACTCTCTGTGTCCTCTCGTTAATCTGGCCAAGGGTTTATCTATCTTGTTGATTTTCTCAAAGAACCAACTTTTGGTTCTGTTGATTCTTTCTATGGTCCTTTTTGTTTCTACTTGGTTGATTTGGCTCTGAGTTTGATTATTTCCTGCCTTCTACTCCTCCTGGGTGTATTTGCTTCTTTTTTGTTCTAGAGCTTTTAGGTGTGCTGTCAAGCTGCTGACATATGCTCTTTCCTGTTTCCTTCTTCAGGCACTCAGCTCGATTAGTTTTCCTCTTAGCACAGCTTTCGTTGTGTCCCATAAGTTTGGGTATGTTGTATCTTCATTTTCATTAAATTCTAAAAAGTCTTTAATTTCTTTCTTTATTTCTTCCTTGACCAGGTTATCATTGAGTAGAGCATTGTTCAATTTCCACGTATATGTGGGCATTCTTCCCTTATTGTTATTGAAGACCAGTTTTAGGCCGTGGTGGTCCGATAGCACGCATGGGATTATTTCTATCTTTCTGTACCTGTTGAGGCCCGTTTTTTGACCAATTATATGGTCAATTTTGGAGAAAGTACCATGAGGAGCTGAGAAGAACGTATATCCTTTTGCTTTAGGGTAGAACGTTCTATAAATATCCGTTAAGTCCATTTGGCTCATGAGTTCTCTTAGTCTGTCTCGTCTCTGTTTAATTTCTGTTTCCATGATCTGTCCATTGATGAGGTGGGGTGTTGAAATCTCCTACTATTATTGTGTGAGGTGCAATGTGTGTTTTGAGCTTTAGTAAGGTTTCTTTTACGTATGTAGGTGCCCTTGTATTTGGGGCATAGATATTTAGGATTGAGAGTTCATCTTGGTGGATTTTTCCTTTGATGAATATGAAGTGTCCTTCCTTATCTTTTTGATGACTTTTAGTTGAAAATTGATTTTATCTGATATTAGAATGGCTACTCCAGCTTGCTTCTTCTGACCATTTGCTTGGAAAGTCGTTTTCCAGCCTTTCACTCTGAGGTAGTGTCTGTCTTTGTCTCTGAGGTGTGTTTCCTGTAGGCAGCAGAATGCAGGGTCCTCGTTGCGTATCCAGTTTGTTAATCTATGTCTTTTTATTGGGGAGTTGAGGCCATTGATGTTGAGAGATATTAAGGAATAGTGATTATTGCTTCCGGTTGTATTCATATTTGGATGTGAGGTTATGTTTGTGTGCTTTTCTTCTCTTTGTTTTGTTGCCAAGACGATTAGTTTCTTGCTTCTTCTAGGGTATAGCTTGCCTCCTTATGTTGGGCTTTACCATTTATTATCCTTTGTAGTGCTGGATTTGTAGAAAGATATTGTGTAAATTTGGTTTTGTCATGGAATATCTTGGTTTCTCCATCTATGTTGATTGAGAGTTTTGCAGGATACAGTAACCTGGGCTGGCATTTGTGTTCTCTTAGGGTCTGTATGACATCAGTCCAGGATCTTCTGGCCTTCATAGTTTCTGGCGAAAAGTCTGGTGTGATTCTGATAGGTCTGCCTTTATATGTTACTTGACCTTTTTCCCTTACTGCTTTTAATATTCTTTCTTTATTTTTTTGCGTTTGGTGTTTTGACTATTATGTGACGGAGGTGTTTCTTTTCTGGTCCAATCTATTTGGAGTTCTGTAGGCTTCTTGTATGCCTATGGGTATCTCTTTTTTAGGTTAGGGAAGTTTTCTTCTATGATTTTTGTTGAAGATATTTACTGGTCCTTTGAGCTGGGAGTCTTCACTCTCTTCTATACCTATTATCCTTAGGTTTGATCTTCTCATTGAGTCCTGGATTTCCTGTATGTTTTGGACCAGTAGCTTTTCGCTTTACATTATCTTTGACAGTTGAGTCAATGATTTCTATGGAATCTTCTGCTCCTGAGATTCTCTCTTCCATCTCTTGTATTCTGTTGGTGAAGCTTGTATCTACAGCTCCTTGTCTCTTCTTTTGGTTTTCTATATCCAGGGTTGTTTCCATGTGTTCTTTCTTGATTGCTTCTATTTCCATTTTAATTCCTTCAACTGTTTGATTGTGTTTTCCTGGAATTCTTTCAGGGATTTTGTGACTCCTCTCTATGGGCTTCTACTTGTTTATTTATGTTTTCCTGGAATTCTTTTAGGGATTTTTGTGACTCCTCTCTATGGGCTTCTACTTGTTTATATATATTTTCCTGGAATTCTTTTAGGAATTTTTGCGATTCCTCTCTGTAGGCTTCTACTTGTTTATTTATGTTTTCCTGTGTTTCTCTAAGGGAGTTCTTCATGTCTTTCTTGAAGTCCTCCAACATCATGATCAAATATGATTTTGAAACTAGATCTTGCTTTTCTGGTGTGTTTGGATATTCCGTGTTTGCTTTGGTGGGAGAATTGGGCTCCGATGATGCCATGTAGTCTTGGTTTCTGTTGCTTGGGTTCCTGCGCTTGCCTCTCGCCATCAGATTATCTCTAGTGTTACTTTGTTCTGCTATTTCTGACAGTGGCTAGACTGTCTTATAAGCCTGTGTTTCAGGAGTGCTGTAGACCTGTTTTCCTGTTTTCTTTCAGCCAGTTATGGGGACAGAGTGTTCTGCTTTGGGCCGTAGTTTTCTTCTCTACAGGTCTTCAGCTGTTCCTGTGAGCCTGTGTCTTGAGTTCACCAGGCAAGTCGTTTTGTACCAGAAAAGTTTGTCTTACCTGTGGTCCCCAGGCTCAAGTTTGCTAGTGGGGTGTTGCCTATGAGGCTCTCCACGGCCTCAGCAGCCAGGAAGATCTGCGCGCCCCTTCCGGGGAGGTTCCGTGCACCAGGGTTCCAGATGGCTTTTGTTTTCCTCTGGGGTCAGAACTGTGTGCAGCGTGCAGTCTCTTCTGGTTTCCCAGGCGTGTCCGCCTCTCTGAAGGTTTAGCTCTCCCTCCCACGGGATTTGGGTGCAGAGAACTGTTTACCCGGTTGGTCCCTTCAGGTGCGGTGTCTCAGGCATGAGTGGATCTGCTGCTCCTGGGCCCCCTCTCTGGTACCCAGAGGCCGTGTACAGTATCCTCCTGGGCCAGGGATGTGGGCAGGGGTGGGCAGCGTTGGTGGTCTCCTCCGCTCTGCTGCCTCAGGAGTGCCCGCCCGACCAGGCGGCCAGAACTCCCCTCCAGGGGGGCTGGGAGCAGAGAGCTGCTGAAGGCAGGGATCCTCCGCTGGTCCGGGACTCTGGCCCGCCAATTTTCTATTATAAAACGTTTACCTCTCTCGAGTCTAAGTTACTTTGCAGTGATAGCTGACCTGCCTGGCTTCCTGATGCCAGAAACTGCAATATTTGGTGTTTAGCACCTCAAAGTAAAACAGGGGATTAAATAAAACAATTTTTTGCTGGTGCTTCTGTCTTGGGTGAATCAGCCAGAAGCCTCTCCGGCTATGGTGGTTAACTTTTTTGTACACCAGAGAGGAAGAAAAGGAAAGGAATTAAAAAGTTTTATGTAGTCAAATATACACAGACACATATACATCCAAATATTCATATACCCACACTCTGGTGGCGCCTGATCATTTGCCACAACCAACTCCACAAGTATTCATGCATCCTTACACATATACACATATACCTACACAGAAACATGTAGACAGACAGACATATACACTTGGATGGATAGATGGATGGATAGGGCAGAACTTCTCAAGTCAAATCATTCAACTAACAGCTTTATTTCAATTCTCTGATCTTTTATCCCTTCTTAGATAAATAGTTCATTATACATATATATATTTTCTCTGACTGAACCCAGACCTGTGGGTCTTCTGCTGTATATGTGTTGGAGACCTCCATGTGTATTCTTTGGTTGTTGGTTTATTCCCTGGGAGCTCTTTGGTCTAGTTGGTTGATATTGCTGTTTTTCCTATGGGGTTGCAAACCTCCTTAGCTACCTGCTCTCAGCCAACCATTGAACCGAGAACAGGATCCCCAGTGGAAGAGGTAGAGAAAGGACTGAGGTTGCTTTATGACTTTTTCTTAACAGTTGAAAATAGGTTTGGGTATTTTGTGCTTTCATTTTCATTCAATTCTAAAAAAGAATTCTTACTTGATTTCTGTCTCAACTACATTTTCATTAAATCGTGATTTCTTCAGTTTCCATGAGTTTATATACTTTCTGCTGTTTCTGCTGTTTTTAACAACCAGGTTTGGTACATGGTGGTCAGATAGGGTGCAGGATGTTATTTCCATTGTCTTGTATCTGTTGCAACTTGTTTTGTTCTTTAATATATGGTCAATTTTGAATAAAGTTCTACGATCTTCTGAGAAGAAAGTATACTCATTACTATCTGGGTGAAATTCTATGTGGATGTATGCTAGGGTCATTTGATTTATGAAATTCTTCAACTTGATCATTTTTCTGTCTATTTATTTTAGCTTATGGAAACATGCATGTGCTTATTTTATTTATTTATTTTTTATTTTTTTAAATTTACATTTCTTTTTTTTTTGGTTCTTTTTTTCGGAGCTGGGGATCGAACCCAGGGCCTTGCGCTTCCTAGGCAAGCGCTCTACCACTGAGCTAAATCCCCAACCCCTTAAATTTACATTTCAAATGTTATCCCCTTTCCTGGTTTCCCATCCCCACTCCCACTGTTTCTATGAGGGTGTTGCCTGATCCAATCACTCATCCCTTCCTGCTTCCCTGCCCTGAAATTCCCTTACACTGGGCATCATCCCTCAGCATGACTAAGGACTTCTCCTCCCACTGATGCCCAACAAGGCCATCCTCTGCTACATAAACTGTGGCTGTCCATGTAAACTCTTTGGAGGGTGGTTTATTCCCTGGGAGGTCTGGGTGGTTGATATTGTTCTTACCAGGTTGGAAACCCTTTTATCTCCTTCAATCCCTCCTCTAACTCCTCCTTTGGGGACCCTGTTCTCAGTTCAATGGTTGACTGCCAGCATCCACTTATGGATTTGTCATGCGCTGGCTGAGCCTCTCAGGAGACAGCTATATCAGGCTCCTGTCAGCATGCACTTCTTGACATCAGCAATATTATCTGGGTTTGGTGACTATATGGGTTGTATTCCCAGGTGGGGCAGTCTCTGGATGGCCCTTCCTTCAGTATCTGCTCCAAACTTTGTTTCCCTATTTCCTCTTATGAGTATTTTTGTTCCCCCTTCTAAGAAGAACTGAAGCGTCTGCACTTTGGTCATCCTTCTTGAGCTTTATGTGGTCTTTGGATTGAATTTTGGACAATCCTAAATTTTGGGCTGATATCCGCTTATCAGTGAGTGCATACCATGTGTGCTCTTTTGTGATCAGAATACATAAATCAAGATGATATTTTCTAGTTCCATCCATTTGCCTATGAATTTCAAGAAGTAATTGTTTTTAATAGCTGAATAATATTCCATTGTGTAAATGCACCACATTTTCTGTATCCATTCCTCTGTTGAAGGATATCTGGGTTCTTTCCAGTTTCTGACTATTATAAATAAGAATGCTATGAACCTAGTGGAGCATGTTATATGTTGGAACATCTTTTGGGTACATGCCCAGGAATAGTATATAGCTGGGTCCTCAGGTAGTACTATTTCCAATTTTCCAAGGAACCTCCAGTATGATTTTCAGAGTGTTGTAGGAGCTGGCAATCCCACCAACAGTGGAGAACTATTCCTCTTTTTCCATATCCTTGCTAGCATCTGCTGTCACCTGAGTTTTGTTTAACTTAGCCATTCTGACTGGTATGAGGTGGAATCTGAAGGTTGTTTTCGTTTGCACTGATGACTAAGGATGTTGAACATTTCTTTATGTGCTTCTCAGCCATTCAGTATTCCTCAGCTGAGAATTCTTTGTTTAGCTCTGTACCCCATTTTTAATAGTGTTGTTTGATTCTCTGGAGTCTAACTTCTTGAGTTCTTTGTATATATTGAATATTAGTCCTCTATCAGATATAGGACTGATAAGGCTCTTTCCCCAACCTGTTGGTTGCTGTTTTTTTCCGATCGACAGTGTCCTTTGCCTTACAGAAGCTTTGCAATTTTATGAGGTCCTATTTGTCAATTTTTGACCTTAGAGCATAAACCATTGTTGTTCTGTTCAGGAAAATTTCATCTATGCCCATGTGTTCAAGGCTCTTCCCCGCTTTCTCTTCTCCTAGTTTCAGTGTGTTTGATTTTATGTGGAGGTCCTTGATCCACTAGGACTAGAGCTTTCTATAAAATGGATGTATTTAAATTCTTCTACCTGCTGACTGCCAGTTGAAAAATCGTCATTTGTTGAAAATGGAGTCTTTTTGCCACTGGATTTTTCTAGTTCCTTTGTCAAAGATCAAGTGACCATAGATATAGAAAGCCAGAGCAGCAAGATGAGAAGCAGTGGGTGGGTGGGTAAGGAAACATTCTCACAGAGGCAAGGGGAGGGGTGAAGTGAAAGAGATACTCAGAGGGGGTACATTTGAAATGTAAGCAAAGGAAATATCCAATAAAAAGTAGCAGAAGAAAAAAAAGAAAAATAAGAAGAAGAAGAAGAAGAAGAAGAGGAGGAGGAGGAGGAGGAGGAGGAGGAGGAGGAGGAGGGAGGAGGAGGAGGGGGAGGAGGAAGAAATAAGATTGATCCTATTTTCTAAGCAAGTCCTTCATACGTATATTTTTATTGGGGAATGAGAGATTGATATTTAGAGAATCAATGAGCAATGTTTACTGATTCCTCTGATTTGGTTTAGTGGTGAAAATGTTTTCTCTTCTACTTTGATTACTGTTTCATTTCCCTGCCTTGTATCAAGTTAATCTCCTTATACTGAAGTTTTCCTTCTAGTGCTTTTGGTAGCGCTAGCTTAATAGAAATTGCTTAAATTTGGTTTTGGTGTGTAGTGTGTTTCTTTCTCCATCTATTGTGATTGATAATTTTGTTGGGTACAGTAGTCTGGTCTGGCACAGGTACTTTCTCAGAGCTTGTAAACATCTGTCCAGCCCCTTCTGGATTTTTAAATCTCCATAGAAAAGTTGGTAGTTTTATATTGTAGTTGATTTTAAAAGTAATTTTGTCTTTTTTCCTTCAAGATATTTAATATTTTCTTCTTCCTTCCTCCTTCCTTCCTTTTCCTTCTTTCTTTCCTTCTTTCTTTCTTTCTTTCTTTCTTTCTTCCTTTCTTTCTTTCTTTCTCTCTCTCTCTCTCTCTCTCTCTCTCTCTCTCTCTCTCTTTCTTTCTTTCTTTCTTTCTTTCTTTCTTTCTTTCTTTCTTTCTTTCCCTGTACCTTTAATGTCTTGATTATTGTGTACTGTGGAGATTTCTTTTCTGGTCCTGGTTGGTGTTTTTTTTTATGGTTCTTATACATTAATAAGTTATCCTCCTTTTGATTGTGGTAGTTTTCATTTTGTTTTTGTTCAAAATGCCTTCTATGCCTTTGGCATAGGTTTCTTCTTCTTCTTCTTCTTCTTCCTATATGCCTATTATTTACAGTTTTATTCTTTTCAGAATAATCCAGATTTTCTGGATGTTTTATATTTGAACTTTTGTTGTTGTTCTTATTTAGATTTAAAATTTTTCTTTGAGTAAACTATCTATGTCTTCTACTTTGTCTTCAAGATACAAAATTCTTTGTTGAATGCATTCCAATCTGTCCTTATGGTTTACCTCTGAAGTTTTTTGTTTTATTTTGTTTTTCATGCTAAATTTCTCATTTTAAGTTTTATTTAACTTTTAGTTTATTTTTTCATAATTTTTACCTCACATTATATTGCAATCATATCCATCTCCCTCCTCTCCTCTCAATTCCACCCTAGCAAATCCCTTCCCTCATTGCCCTCTCTCTGCAGAGAAACAGAAGAACTTCCCTGGACACTACTATTCTTGAGCAGCCAGTTCTAGCAGGACTAGACACAGCCTTTCCCACCAAGGCCTAACTAGGCAGTCCAGAGGAAGGAGATCAAATAGCAGGCAACAGAGTCAGAGAGAACCTCTTCTCCAATTGTTAAGGGATCCATATGAAGAACAAGCTTCACATCTGCTACAGATATGTGAGGGGCCTAGGTCGAGCATTTGCCTGCTCTTTGGCTGGTGATTCAGCCTCTGTGAGCCCTCATGGGCCAAGGTTAATTGACTTTGTAGGTCTTCTTTTGGTGACCTTGACCCTTCCATCTTGCTCGGCTCTATCCCCTACTCTACCACAAGACTCCACAAACTCTGCCTGTTTTTAGCCTATTGGTCTCTGCATATGTTTCCATCTGCAGCTGGATGAAGCCTCTCAGGAGACAGTTAGGCTAGGTACCTGTCCGCAAGCATAGCAGAGTATCGTTAATAATGTCGGCAGTTGGCTTTTTCCCATGGGATTGATCTGTAGTTGGTCCAGTCATTAGTTCCCTTATTGGCTTTTCTCTTAGTTGCTGCTCCATCCTTATTTCTGTGCATCTTGTAGGCAGGGAAAAATATGAGTAGAAAGTTTTGTGGGTGGGTTGATATCCCCCTCCTTCCATTGGAAGTCCTGCCTGACTATAAGAGTTGCCTCCTCCAATCTCTAAATGCACCACTCATAGGAACCTCAGCTAGGGTCACCACTTTGGGTTTTCTTTAGTGAATCAATTCCTTTGTTAAGTTTTACTTTTATGTCCTGATGGTTTTCATTATTCCATTCAAATGTTTGTATATTTATACCTTTTTTAATGGTCTTGAAGAGATTCACAATTGTTGTTTTCAAGTTTCTGTCTTGTCTTTTAACTAAATTGCTGCCTTTCTCAGGACCCATTGCAATAACATTCTGAAGGAGGTATGTTGATCGGGCTGTTCGTGTTTGTAGTTATTTTTGTGTGTGTGTGTGTGTGTGTGATAAGATTTGGGCATAGAGTTATTATATTTCAATTGTTTCCTAATGTAGTTATCTGGCCTTGACTTTGTTGTGTTGTTTTCCACTATTTTGTTGTTGCTATGCACAATGTATCCAAAGCAAGGGGTGGCTATGGTGTGTCTGGTAGAGAGTTTTCCTGCCATTTGGCAGATAATATGAGGAAATAGAAATGGGCTACAAAAGTAGAACGAGAAAGGCAGCAGGGAATCTCTAGGGCGACAGTGGTTCTGCAACTACAGGTAGATTCTGCACAGAATGAAGATTGGATAGGAGAAGAGGGTTTTGCAGGATGATAGCCACATAGGAAGAATAAGTTTAAAGAAGGAATTGAGGAGATCAAGGATGTGATTTGGTTACCTCATCTGGGTCCAGTGTGGCCCACCACCTGTAGTCCTTGGTAAAACTGAATTTCGGCAGGTTGGTGGTTGACACAGAAAATGGATATAGGCTAGAAGGAAAGACTGAGATGTTTGGTCAGAAAAAGAATTCTTTAAGTTTACAAATGTGAACCATGTCACCAAACATTTTATTGTGGAATACCGATTGAATTTACATTTTCAGAAAAGCTATCAATGACTAAAAGGAAAAGAAGGAAAGGTCTAGCAACCTTGATATCATTCTAAAGTAGAAGTAATTCCAATGTTTATCAAACAATGAGCACATTTTATATTATTCAGATAATAAATTCAGAGTGGGAAATGGTGAGTCACAACTAAAGATGTCACCTTGGACAAAATTTAACATCATACTTTTGAAGCAGGAAATAAACACATGAAAAAAATAAATACAACAGATTGCTTTCATTGCAAGGTTAAATTAGGCAAACTGAACAATATATTCCTTAGAGAATTGTTCACGAATCATGACAATGCTACAGAAATTCAAGGGTATATTTCACAGGAGTCTAGTAGATTGGTCTTCACTGTAGGGTCAGAGGGGAGGGATAGAGCTTAGGGAGGCAGCTAACAGTGTTTCAAGTAAATGGTGATCATGGACATGGTTTACATACATGCTTTGAAAATGTGCCAGATGCTATCTTATTTGATACATGTAATTAATAAACAACAAATGCTAAAAGTTATTGGAAGAATGTTTATTATCCCAGAAAATTATCATTGTCCTCACATCATTGTAATGGTATTGATGTTCTGAAATCCAGTCTCGGGTTCTATTTATTTTGATATAAAAATGAGTAAATGTTTGTTGATAAAAGTTGCTTAATATTTTTAAACATTTTTGCAGCTAAGTTTTAATTTAAATTTGAAGTGAAGTTGGTCAGCTTTGTCCCCTTTTCACAGGCAAATCTTCTTTTGTATGTGTGTTGTCTTCAGCCATTCAAATATGCAAGTTCTTTGCTGTTATCCTTCCTACTTCTAGTCAAACTCATGGCTTTAGTGACGCCAGCCAGTATCCACAATCTCACATGTCTCAGATATTTATTGAAGCTTTTCCTCCTTTATTTTTCCTGGAGAATCCCTGTGGTTAGCAAATGAATGAGGTGGAAATGTGAACATTTAGCACTGAGCCAAGCAGACCCTTTCCTTGAGGTCAATTTTAGAAATAGGTCTCACTGAAGCAGGATGCTATGGAATATTGTGTTTCACAGAATGTTTGAGTCGTTAAAGTTACATGTTTACCCCTTTCCTTAAGCCACCATTTACTGTAACTTACAGTTATTAGGAAGAAAAATCTGTACATATATGGAAAAAATTCATGTGAAATATCTGTGGCTTTTGTACTTTCATTCCCACTTCTTTCTCTGTGCCTAAACAGTTTCTAAAGTGATTTTAGAATAATGGTTAGTAAATGAAATGTTCTTGAGAAAAAGTGAGAGATAAAGCATTCAAAATAACATTCAGTTTTAATTTGGATTTCAAGTTAGATTAAGGGAAATGAAGAAACAAGAGGTGCTTTCTTTCCTGTAATTAAAATGAGAGTATCATATTGATTTAGAATAGAACCATATAAATTACTCAGACTAACATAGAGTTTTGTCACATTGTTAGCCATCAACTATTGGAAGATTTTAAATGAAATTTTTATGTATCTTTATACTATTTACTTATAAAATTCAAAGCTTTGCCCTAATCATTTGATCAATAAAGAATATACACATTTTCATATGCTAATTTTTCAACAACCTGAACAAAGCACTATGTCTGATTTCCCAATGGACTAAATGGTTCAGAGAAACAAAAATGAGAAATAATGAAAACTGTTCTCAAAGGTTTGAAATACATATTTTTCTGAATTAAAACGAAGTAAAAACAATTCCAGATGAACAATCTTTATCCAGAGACATTCCCTATTAATTTACTTTCACTTTTCAATAGTTTTTTTTTTTTTTTTATCTGCCTCATTAGCTCCCCAAGATTTGAGGAAACAGATACTGTTGTCCTGGAAGAAATCCTAGTTCACCTCAGTCTAGCTTTAGCTGAATTCTAAAGTTACTTAAAAGCTTTATAAACCATCTTTCAAAATACACATCTTTTTAGAAACATGCATTTTCTTAGCTAAGTTTAAAGAAAGTTGTGGAGTTTTATCTTTTTGTGTATGGAAATGGTAGTCTTGGGCAGAGAATTCCTTTTTTAAAAAATTTGTTTTCAAATAATAGACTGTTGAAATTGTTTTTAGTTATTATTTACCGAATAGTAAAAGTGGATTTAATCATACATAAATTTAAGTGCTGTGCCTTAGTTGTCTGCTTTCCTTGTTTCCTAAAGGCAGATGCTTCACCCCTTAGAAATCCTTTCATAGGGTCCTTAAAGGACAGGAATGCGAGCACTTCTGCCGGTTTTTCTTGTATGAAGGTTGCCTAGAGTCTAGACAAATTTAGAATTTGTCAAGTCACTATTTACAATGTATATTCCTCAGCAGCACTAATTCTCCCTATCTGAGGATAGTTGACAGTATCCCAAAACACTCTGATGTT
The DNA here is from genome assembly GCF_011064425.1 of Rattus rattus. Taxonomy (NCBI): domain Eukaryota; kingdom Metazoa; phylum Chordata; class Mammalia; order Rodentia; family Muridae; genus Rattus; species Rattus rattus. The sequence goes on along the minus strand of NC_046164.1, from coordinate 84,502,908 downwards.
CAAGAGAGCATATAGCTGGTGTCCAATCACACAGTAGAAAAATGAGACTAAAATTACTGTTGTTACCTCATACTATCTTTAAAATCAAATTTATAATTCATCTGTTATTATAAAACAAGTCCTCCCCAGCCTACACATGACATGTAGTTTCTGTAGTTCCTTTCCTTTATTTTGTAGTGGTTATTTTTTATACATTGATAAAAAAAGATAATCCTCTATTTTCTTCTTCTCAAAATAATGTTAATTCTATTCTCATCTTTGTCTATTTGTACAACACATAAAGTAGACACTATAGATAAGTCACTCTAAAATATTTTGGGCTGCCAGGTGGGAATACTTATTGTTACAAAAAGCAAGTATATGTATTCTAATGTCCCTTGTATGTCATCTTTCAGGACTCAGTACAGAATGTGCATTTTGACATCATTTGTGTTCTACATGTTCTTTGATGCTGTGAGTAGGGTTTCTACTTGGAGTTGAATGAACAAGGCATAGGAACAAAGAAAGGGCCATTGCCCCAAGGTCTTGTCCATGCTACCTTCTACTTATGGTCTCCAAAGTACATTGCTTCATTTGAGGAAACTTGTCTGTAGCTGAATGAGAGAAAAGGTTAAGATAATACAGTTCATTTTGTTTTTACTGTTGGGTAAGCAAGATCCATATCGAATCTTCAACTTGAATACAAAATTCATTCCTTTGTTTTGCGTGTCCAGGGGAATCTTTTCTTTTAAATAGTTAATATTGTTTACTTAATAATTATAATTATATTAGTGTGTGTGTGTGTGTGTGTGTGTGTGTGTGTGTGTGTGCGTGTACGTGCGTGCACACAGAACTTCTGGTGATTAGTTCGCTTCTCCCACCACTGCTTCCAATTTTAACTCAGTCTGTCAGGCTTGCACAGCAAGCACTTTTGTTCATTGAGCTGAAGACTTGGTCTACAAATGATACATTATTAATCTATATCTTTTTGTTGTTATTTGTTTTCTCTGTAGTTTCCATGTATATGATAGCTTTTCTTTTATATTTTGATTTTTTATGTAGTTCTCAGAAAATGTTTTAGAAAATGAAGCTTTTTAGAAATGTGCTCCCAACACATAAATGATTTACCTCTTTATTGCAATGCAATTGTTCAAAATGTGAGACAACTGCCAAATGTTCATTTGATTCTTCTGAAGTTTGCTGATTAGAAGGATCCTGTGTACATAACAAGAGCTAACATCCTTCTAGAAGCTCCCTGAAATCTTCCTATAGCCACAAAAGTCATCATCTTAACCCATTTTTGCTTTCAATAGAAATAACTCTTATTTTAGAAAGTTGAGAGAAAATATAATAAACTAACTGCTACTTTAAGCTTTTTCTCATTAAAGAATTCCCAGAACATTTTAATATTTCTGTTTTATAATGTGCATGGTTCTCATGTTAACATTCATCTCATACCTATTCTTTGTTTATCTACTATGGTAGTAGTCAAATTTTCTTTAACATATATGAGTACAATTTCTCTAGCACTACTATAGAGAAATTAACAATTTTCCTCATTGGATCCTGATATCATTTTATAATTTTTATGATAATATATTTCTAATCAGAATTATCTTTCAGTGTTTTATTGAGCTCTCTACATGCTCAGACATTAAGTTACTTAATCAACATACCTGGAACATTAATGGATTTTATATGAGTTTAAAATGTCCTATATGTAACACACACACACACACACACACACACACACACATTTTGTGAATAGATTTCCATTCCTTACTCTTGAATAAGAACTAAACGGTAATCTGGAACACAGTGTTTTTAGATATGAGGCCTGAAACAGAGAAGCTAAAGCTGTATGACATAGTGCTTTGCAGACTGTGAATGAGGTGTTAATTTGTTTCTAAACCTCTGTGATTTTGGTTTCCTCAGAAGACACACCTCCAAAAGCAGTTTAGAGTACTTCTAAACTCTGTAGAGTGTACATTTGGGAGTGTGTTTTCTTCTAACACTCCGAAATGTAGAATGCTGATGACTAAGGATTATTAGTGCTATATCAAGTGTAAGCCATTGGTGCTTTGTCACTTAGAACTGTCTACTCATTTCATTCGCCCATTTATCAGCTGAAACTTTTGACATTTAATATTTGGAACTTTTTATAGATCATATGTATTAATCTCTGGTTGGACATATAGCTAATAAAGATTGTCTCCCATTCTGTTAACTGTCCTGTTTTAGATTGATCTGGTTTTGGGTTTTTTTTTTTTCTTTTTATTTTGCTGAGCAGAAGGTTTTAATTTCATTCTATCATTTTGTCAATCCCCTGTGCTAGTGGAGCCCTTTGCAGAAAGCTTTTCAATATTTCTGTATGAAGTGTTTTCTTTGTGGAAAATACTGCCATTTTAATGTGTTATCCTACAATTCCAGCCATACTTTTGTCCAAGTGAAAGTTTTGGATGTACGATGCCAAAAGTACATCATACTACATTTTTCCAATTAAACAACAATGAAACTAGTAAAAAAAATGAAAATAAAATTCCAAAGTATAAAACAAGGTAAACTCAAGGACAGCATTTCAATGTGGAGGAAATACCACTGAAGTGATTAACACAATTTCTTATCTCTAACAGTAGAGAGTTATGTCACAATTAGTGAATTCCAACATAAACACTACCTCTTTTCTTTGCATGTGTTAGAATAAAAAATAAAGTATGGAAGCGTGTGAAACTTGGTGGACTTTTTCTTTTCCTGAATGGTGAAGCAGGGCTTAATTCTTGGAACTAGACAAGTGCTGAGTCTTGCAAGGCTGCTGGAGAAGGGACATGACACAATTCCTGCCCATGAAGAATGGGCCACCATGAGTGCTGACAGTTTCTGTGGGCCTAGGGCTTGTTTGTATTATAATGTAAATAATGTATCTTATGTTATTCCTCTAGTAAATGTTTTCCATGCCAAGGTTAATTACTCCATGACAATCAGGGACAGCAGGAACATGGAAAGGGAGAGGTGTGTCTAGTATGCTTAGCAAAATGGTAAATGCTATGGTCTTCAGGACAGCACTTAAGGATGTGGGAAAGAACTCTGAAAACACAAGTTTAGGAATTGGAGAGAAGGCCTTGATTCTATGTAGGCTTGACCAAGCATAAGGGGATGCTAGAGTCATGAGTTGGGAGTGGATCAGTGGGTCATTTAACCCCATAGAGGCAAAGGGGAAGGGGACGAGGGGGATAGGATGTGGGGGTTTTAGAGGAGTAACCAGGAAGGAGGATATCATTTGAAATGTAAAATAATAAAATGATTAATACAAAAAAATTCCAAAGTGAATAAAAAAGAATGTATACTTCCTCCACTATGTAAGATATAAGGATGCAATATAAATTATATGATGGGCTTTACGGGTCTAAATGAATAGAGCCAGCTGCACTGTGAGACAGCTTGTCAGAAAGCTATTAAAGAAGAAGAAATTTAAGGATGGTAATCTCAGGGCGAGATCCTACCCAATTAAGGATATTGTTTGTGCTTATAAAAGCAGGCAGATTACAGAGTTCAAGGTCAGCATGGGGCAGAGCTAGTTTATGCTCAGGCTTGGCAGGAATAGTGATCTCAGAGCCAAATACCTCCCAGCTAGCTTATTGTCTGTGCTTACAAAGGCACATGGGTCTCCGAATTAATTTGTAATGTTTATAAAACAAAGAAAACCAATGTACTTGAGGTCTTTTACTATAAATCAAGAAGCTAAGGTCATAAAATGCTGATTCATGGGATAATAAAAAGGGAACCTGGGGTAAATGACTGAATTGTTATGCAAATAAATGACTGGGCTTTGGTCTGTAAGACAGGATCATCCAGAGAGAACTGCTTGGAGAGAAAACACAGCTCTTTTAGAATATTTTTAGCAGGATTTCTTACTTTGGTCTGAAAAGCCATGAGGTATCTTGAGAGCTTTTAGAGTTTTTTCTAGCAACTGAGAGGTGTCTCTAGTGGAGAGCTGTCTTGACCAGAAAACAAGGCTATCTATCAGCTTGTACCCACAATTTACTACAAGTTGTTCTTTCCCTGTTCCTAAATACTAGTTCTTCAGAATCCCTCTTCAAACCATGGCTAGTTTTTGACCAAAAACCAATTGTGGTTTATCCCTGGGGAAGAATAGTTCTTCCTCTCTCCATAGTCTGTATTTGCTTTGTTTAGGAGTGGACTCTTGTAGGTTGATGTCATTATGCAGGTGAGGGCTGACACAAGTTACATCAAGGCCATGATTGTACAGTAAAAGAATAAGTCAGGGACAAAGTTTTTGTAGGGAGGGAGAGAAGGAGATGGAGGGAAAATCAAAATGGAGACTGAGAAGGATAGCACAGGCTGGGGTAGTCCTGTATTGCCAAGGTAGCTGGGATGGATTTATTTAGATAAATTTATCTTATCTAAGTGGGCAATTTATATTCTTTTGTTGTAGGATCTTTTTTTTTTCTTTTTTTTTTTTCTTTTTTTTTTTTCGGAGCTGGGGACCGAACCCAGGGCCTTGTGCTTCCTAGGCAAGCGCTCTACCACTTAGCTAAATCCCCAACCCTTGGCAATTTATATTCTTATCAATTGGTTATAACTTTATTGTGTGGATATATTATGTATTGAGAATTTAACACATAAATCTGATTGTTGGGTTACAGTTTGTTGAGATTTGATTATTATTGTGTAGCTGGGACCCGAGTTCCTGGCTGGCCAGGGCTGGCCAGGGCTGGCCAGGGTGACTAGCAATGCGAGCAGAGAGACCACTGGGGCTAGAAGATTACTAGATTAGCATGGTGTGGCGCCACTGAGACAAATTGAAGGTTAGTTCTATATGGCCTTATGGTGCCAGTACTAACAACACCAGGGAGTGACCACCAGGGTCTAAGAGTACAGGAACGGGTTGTGCTGCCTTTTTAATTATGTCAAAATAGGCTCTGTGAGATTTTCCCCCTTCCATGATATATATATATATATATGATAGATAGATAGATATAGATATAGATATAGATATAGATATAGATATAGATATAGATATAGATATAGATATAGATATAGATATAGATAGATAGATAGATAGACATAGATATAGATATAGACATAGACATAGACATAGATATAGATATAAATATAGATAGATAGATAGATGGTGTCATTCTTCAGGTCTTGTTAGGGCAGACATACTGTTTAAGTGTCGTGGCTCTAACTTTCCTATCATTTCTACAAGACACTCACAGTTGAGTTTCTAGTTTCCTGGCTCTTAAAATATTTTTGCTGCCTTTTCCATGATCTCTGCGCCTTATGTTCAGGAGTTATGCTGTAAGTGTATATCGATTTAGACTGGTCATCATGTAGGTAGTTATACTGTGTATTTTCACTTTATTTGAAAACATGTATTGAGAGAGAGAGAGAGAGAATATGAAGTGGGTGTTTAGGGAATTGAAGACGGGGCCAGTTGTGGATCAAGTTGGGAGAGTAAAAACAAACCAAATATATTCATTGGAAAAATAAACAAAACTAATATATATTAAAAGCAAATTAACTAGTTAAAATATGTGAAAATAGAAATAGAGCATAATTGAGTTTTTATTTTTTGTTTATTGTTATTATTAATTAATTAATTACTTAATTTTACATTGCATTTATAAGGAGCTAACATGAAGGAAGCCAGAACTGGGTTGCAGCTAGAAATAATGAAAGGAGGCTGAAAAGAAGTCTATGAGCAGATTCAGTGTAAGGTGGAACTGTATTTGGTGGTTATTTAAAACCTTCAGCAACTGCAAATATCAGCAAAGCATGCATCATACACACTTTCTTACTGGGAAACCGGGGTGAATGAGGACTGACTCAAAAGCAATGTTCTGTGTTTGTGATGCAAAACCAAATGGCAGCTACGGTGACAAGCTGAGTTGTCCATATGTTTGAGACACAAGACAAGAAAAAATAGTCATGCTAAGATTCAGGGGACCAGGATGCATAAGGCTTAAAGGTTGCATTAGGCTTTCAAGGTTTAAATCACTACCTCTGCCTTTGGACTCTCTGCACAAGGTGTTATAACCCACACGGAGTGCTGAGCCTGACATATATGGCTCTTGAGGGACTCAGTACATTAGGTGATTTGTGGGTATTCCTAAAAACCATACTCAAAACATTTTTGGTAATGACACCTAATAAAGTTTTCAGGAGAATTGTGAAGAGCAAGAGACATGATGTTTAGGTAACTGACACAAATGTAAGCAACTACTTGGGATTCAAACAATTTCTAAAGTTATATAATACAAAATAATGAGATAAGATAATTGTGTACTTTTGTCTTCTTAAAGACACTGAATTATTTAATTCTTAGAAAAATATACACTAAAAAATATTTTTCAAAACATGACCTGTGAGCATTACCAGAATAAAAAGAGCATGAACCCAGCAAGGACTCGCATAAACATAAATTTTTAGTCTAATCAAAGCTGACGCATGTGTAAAATATTTAAAGCAAAAGAAAAATTAAGATGTTCTTAATTAAATTAAAACCTGTTAGAGTGAACAGAATCATCAATTGTGTACCATAGCTATATTTAGTTCTTGGGAGGGGACTGTCATGAGAGAAAAGGAGGGAAGCTATTAAAGGACCCTGAAGATATCCTTCTTTCTATTAGTTTTTCCTAAAAAAAGGTAATTTGGCTTTCAAGGTTTAAAAGATATACTATTCTGTAAGGAATGAAGACACCATTATTATTTTTTGATTCATACTTAACAATATGCTGAAGTTTGAAAATTTAACATTCTTGTACATGAATATTTATTTTCATTTCCAATATTTAGGAAGTAATAATCATATATATATAGATATATAGATAGATAGATAGATAGATAGATGGAGAGAGGCAGACAGACAGAAAGAGGGAGAGAGAGAGAGAGAGAGAGAGAGAGAGAGAGAGAATGGCAACATGGCAACCATAGTAATTTGTGGATGCAGATGGCCTCCCAACGTCTTTGCTTTCAATATCAAGCATTAATTTGATGATGGGTCCAAAGAAAATGAGTCTTAAGCAGAGGTATATGATATCTGTCACATCATGTAACAAGGGGTTGGATTTTCTTAAATTTGTGCCCTTCACGCAAAGGTGGACTTAAGGCAATTTCGGTTCCTGTTATGAGGGGCAATCCAGTCAGAGTAACGTTCCAAGCCACTGTAATAGAGATACAACTTAGTTCTATTAAAGTTAAATCTGAAGATTATGAACTGCACCAGATTGTCTCAGGACATCTCTTCAATGCAGCATTCTGCATTGTTTCTTTTCCATGCAACACTTTCTCAGGAAAATCCTTCAACATCTGATTCTAATTGTTTTACTTTTCTTATATTACTCCAATAGGATAATCTATTAAGCAAATGGGAGGAGACAGCTTTAATGACGTGTTGCACTTGTACTGTGAACTTAATTTGTTTGACCAAATTAGCTGTTTTACATTCAAGTCTGCCCGTGTTTTCTTAACATTCAAAGCAAGAAATCACCAAGAGAACTGAGATTTCTGTGGTTTCTCTCTTCATAAGAAAGCAGAGGTCAGTGAGACTACACATCATTAACAAATACAGAGTTTGCATACTAAGGCCAGTGAGGTGGCTCAGCTGATAAAAGTATTTATCTCAAAATCCTTAGGAACTGATTTCAATCCCCAGCACCTAGGATGGAAAGGGACAAACTGATGCCTGAAGTTATTCTCTGACCTCCACATAGGCCCTGTGGCAGGCGTGAGCTCAGTAGTCTTTCTAAGAAATTATACATGCACATTCAATGTAATACATTGTAAAAGACAAGCGAGGAAGTTTCAGTTAGAGAATAGAAAAGAAGGAAAAATGTTAAAGAGAACATATCCTTACAATCGATTTTCACTTTTCTCAGAGAGAAGACAAACTCCTCCATCCAAATTATCCAGCACATCCTGTTCTGCTCCAAGGCCCATTGCTTCCTCAGAAATCACCAGGTCATGGTAAAACCTGAGATTCATAGTTTTATGCATAGTTTTGTGCAAGCAAAAGAAGAAAGCTTTGTTTCAGAGCAACACCCTTCTCAGGAAATTGTGAACATTGCCTCAAGGCAGTTTTAATTCAAATTAACTAACAATACTTGCTCCAAGAGCACATCTCACATTTCCCAGTCTGGGATAATGTAGAAATTTTAACTCTGTGAAGAAAAGTGGCGTGCCCAGTCTGCATGATCAACCATTTTAGCATTGCAAAGCCCACTGTGCTCAGGAGTGAGGCTTACTAAAGCATGAAGATTATCGCCTACATTAAGGATATTCTAAAACATTAAGCCTGACTGAAAACTTCGTGTTATACATTCCATCAGTTTAATATTTAGATGGAAATTGATTTTACTGATATTCACTCAAGTTTTCTAGCAAATAGCAAACTCTGAATATCTTGAGGTGCAGATCCCGACTCAAAGCACTGGTTTCTCCTTCCCATCACTGGTTACAACAGCTAAGATACTCTTATGCACAGACTTTTTCCTTATAGCTACTATGTTCAAATCCAATTAAAAATGCTTTTAAGTAGGCAGAGAAACATTTCATCTTTATCCAGCAAAGGACACTAAATAATATTGAAATTTCATGGTGATACTTTTTAATTTGGCTTTGGAATTCAGAATTAATGAAGTACATGTCTCTAAATACAATTATTTACTTTCTCTGGCATAATTACCACTTACTATGTTCACATATCATATTTCACAACTATATTTGCATAGCACAATGTAAAGTTTTATTCATATGTTTTTCTGTTGCTATCATAAACTATCTGCAACTGGCTACCATACAGAAAAGAAGCTTACTTTTAGCTGACACTGTTGGAGGATCAAGTGTATGGAGTCAGTATTGGGCCATGGGAGAAACCATGGAGCCACAGCAGGAGCATGGACAAGAAGGTAATGCCACAGAGAGAGAGAGAGAGAGAGAGAGAGAGAGAGAGAGAGAGAGAGAGAGAGAGAGAGAGAGAGAGAGAGAGAGAGAGAGGCAGCAGGGATGGGGTAGGGGTGGGTATTAGTCCTTTCTTGAGAACTAATAGGAGCACTACTACCATTGCATTCCTTATAATTGCAACATCCTTCATGACCTTGAACCTTTTACTCAGTCGTTCCTCTTAAAGCTGCTTTTATCTCAGTGTGACCCAGCTAGCAAGTTCCTAATGTAAATGTTTGCACAATCAATAGTCAATGTCCAACTCACAAGAACATCTTAAACCATCACTTAATCTTAGTCAGTTAAAACATGTTATGAAAAGGTTACAATTTATTACCACTGGTTTTCCCATTAGTTATAATGGAATACAAAATTATGTATGTATGCAAGTCTGTCTATCTATCTATCTATCTATCTATCTATCTATCTATCTATCTATCTATCTATCATCTATTCTATATTTTTATTAGCAATGTTACAAAGTCTAGCAAAGCATAATATTAAATCCTTGCTACATTGGCTTGGAGTTATTTTACTTGTACACTTGCAGTATGGACAAAATATTCTACTAAATGTAATCTGATAATTGATCTTAAATTTTTGAATTCAGCTGCAATCCAAAAATCAGCATATACATTTAACTCAATGTGCCCACTTGCTACCCTGTTTGCCCTGAGCTCTGCTCTCAGAAGCTGCCCTCCATGTGCAGTAGGGGTGGGCATTTTGCCTAATGCTTTCAGGAAGTTTGCTAACAGCAAGGCAGACAGAATATAAAAAAGAAAAGTACTTGTCTATACAGGGAAGCACATGACTTAGTTATCTACATATGTGTGTTTTGTGTACTTGTCACCGACACTCTCATATCTCTAAGTGATTTTCTGTAGGTGTTTTTAGCATGCTTCTACGGAGTGTGACAGGTAGCTCTCAAAACAAAACATACCTATATTTACACACACACACACACACACACACACACACACACACACACAGATCACAAGTGACTGTGTTGTGAACAGTTTAAGCATGTTACTTGTTTGATTAATAGCTGAAAGCACTAACAGAGCCTGTGAAGGGACTCACAGATTCTGCATAAAAGCTTGACCCACCTTCCGCATTGGTTTTACTGCATTTACAGGAACTAAGCAGTAGGATTTCGTAGGCTCCCACATTCTGGTATATGACAGCTCCCCTGTCTGTACAGGTAGCCGTGGAGAGTCATTAGCTGTCTCAGATAAACGTGTATCTTGATTTCCTTTCCCTTTTCCTTCGGCTCATAATTTTTTTTAATTTTTATTGTGTGGAAGGATGTAGCCTTTTGTAGCACTAACAAAGCATGCGTGTTGTCAGCAGAATAGCTTACTATGTGCACACTTGACAGCTGGAAGCCACGTGCTTTGCATCCGAGCCCGCACTGAAGGCAGCCTCAGCGTTTGAGCTGGATTTGCTTTCGGAACTAAACGACGCCCATAAAGTTCAATTCATGCCACAAAGTTTTATTTTTTAAAATGAAGTTTAGTTACGCAATTAGCATATAAACACAAGTACACAGTTCTTGATAAAGGATTAATTCTTTGTTGTTTTCTAAGCCAATTTGAGTTTTATTCTTTGATGGATAGAACGTGTATCAATTTAATGAGACATTTTGATACACATGTCTTACCCATGTGTACTCATAAAAATATATGGGATTGTGCTGAAGAATGTTTTAATGGTAATAAGTTAAAAGTGCTTTTACCCCGTGATGACTCTTAGCAATCTGGGTAGGAGTTTCTGTCAATCCAGCCTCTTTTCAACCAGGAGATCATCACAGTCAAACCCTGTGAAGATGTTGTACTCTCCCCTTGAAAACAGGTATTTAAACATCTTCTAGTGTTTTCCACTAAAAGCTGCTCACTGAATGTTCTGGCTTCCTCTCTGGGTAGTAGTATCTGTAGATACTTAACATCAGATGGATTAGTAAATCTCACCCTATGAAAATAAGCTTAATACATTCACGTTGCTCTCAGGGAGGTGGTTTTTAATGCATTTTCTCATAAGTCAATCCATAAGTTATCCTATTTGCATTAGTGAAAGACAGTATTTCGTTTTGATTTATTCTTCTGCTCTGATGTTTGGTTACCAACAAGATGGAAGGCTATGATTGAGCTGTAGCTCAGGACTTATTTTTTTTTTTTTTCTTTCAGACATCGAAAGGTACACAACTGAGATACTGGCTGGGAGACTCTAACTAACAGGCTTCCCAGTGCGAGTATCTCTCATCTCAGCAGTGAGATAACATCAAAGTAGGTATTGGCAGAAACATCCTGGTCCTACCACCTCCTACATAGGAATCAAAAAGCCTCACTGCAGGTTCTTGCAGTGAAACCTCCCATATGCTCAGAAAGCTATGAGAAAAGACCCCAGTTACGCCATGAGAACTCTGAGTCCTGCCGTGAATCTCTAGTGCTGGAGCCTGGACTCTTTGGAGGGTCCACCAGAGTGGAGGTTCTTGCCTCTTGGCTGTTCGTGGATTAACACTCATTACTCCTCAGTCTGCATAGTAATAATTCTCATTTCCCCTTTGAACACCCCAATCCAAAACCTATAAAAGTGAGATAATTTTAAATTAAACTTGGTTGTGTTTTCTTTCCTTTTTTAAAAAATTTATTGGTAATTTTATTTATTTACATTTCAAATATTATCCCCCTTCCCAGTTTCCCCTCCACAAAACCCATTTTCCATTCCTTCTCCCCCTGGTTCTTTTTTTTTTTTTTTTTTGTCCAACATGAAGTTTTATTTTCATGAATCAATTGAAAACATTAGATGGGTTTGTTCAATTATATTGAAAAGGATTTTGATGCACTTTTTATTTTCTGTCATTTTACAACCAGTTAAATTAAGTAAATAAAATTTGTAAATTTTTTTATGATTTTTTGGATAATTATTTTATTTACACTTCAAAGGTCGTCCCCTTTCCTGGTTCCCATCCATAAACTCCCTATCCCATTCCCCTCTCCCTTTTTCTATGAGGATGTTCCCCCACCCAACCACACACACCTTCCCACCTCCCTGCCCTAACAATTCCCTACACTGGGGGTTCAGCATTCACAAGACCAAGGGCTTCTCCCATTGGTGCCCAATAAGGCCACCCTCTTGTACATAAGCTGGTGGAGACATGTGTCTGTCCATGTGTACATTTTGAATGGTAGGTTCATCCCTGGGAGCTCTGGTTGGTTGGTATTGTTGTTCTTATGGGGTTGCAAACACATTCAGCTCCTTCAATTCTTTCTCTAACTCCTGTAATGGGAACCCTCTTCTCAGTTCAGTGGTCGGCTGTGATGGTCCACCTGCGTATTTGTTATGCTCTGGCAGTGACTCTCAGGAGAGAGCTATGTCAGACCCCTGTCACCAGGTGATTCTTCTCATCAGCAATATTGTCTGTGTGTGGGGGCTGAATGTATATGGGCTGGATTCTGAGGTGGGGCAGGCTCTGAATGGCCATTCCTTCAGTCTGTGCTCCAAACTTTGTCTCCATATCTCCTCCTATGAATATTTTTGTTCCCCCTTTTAAGGACTGAAGCTTTAGTCATTCCTCTTCTTGAGCTTCATGTGGTCTCTGGATTTTATCTTGGGTAATTTGAGCTTTTGTGCTAATATTCACTTATAACTGAGTGCATACCATGTGTGTTTTTCTGTGATTGGGTTACCTCACGCAGTATGGTATTTTCTAGTTCCATCCATTTGCTTATGAATTTCATGAAGTCATTGTTTTTGATAGCTGAGTAGTACCCCATTGTGTAGATGTACCACATTTTCTGTATCCATTCCTCTGTTGAAGAGCATCTGGCTTCTTTCCAGCCATTATAAATAAGACTGCTATGAACATAGTGGAGCATGTGTCTTTGTTGTATGTTGGAGCAACCTTTGGGTATATGCCCATGAGTGATATAGCTGTGTCCTCAGGTAGTATAATATCCAATTTTCTGAGGAAACTTCATACTGATTTCCAGAATCATTGTGCCAGCTTGCAATCCCACCAAAAGTGGAGGAGTGTTCTGCTTTGTCCACTTCTAATGCCAGCATCTGTTGTTACCTGAGTTTTTGAACTTAGCAATTCTGACTGGTGTGAGGTGGAATCTCAGTGGTTGTTTAGATTTTCATTTCCCTAATTACTAGGAATGTTGAACATTTCTTTAGGTACTCTCAGCCATTCAATATTCCTTACCTGAGAATTCTTTGAATAGCTCTATAATCCTTTTTTAATAGAGTTTTTTGATTCTCTGGAGTCTAACTTATGAGTTCTTTATATATATTTGATGTTAGCCCTCTATCAGATGTAGGATTGATAAAGATCTTTTCTCAATCTGTTGGTTGCCATTTTGTCCTAATGACAATGTCCTTTGCATTACAGAAATTTTGCAATTTTACAAGGTCCCAATTGTCGATTCTTGATATTAGGGCATAAGCCATTGGTGTTTTGTTCAGTAAGTTTTCCCCAGTGCCCATGTTTTCAAAGCTCTTCCCTACCTCCTCCTCTTCCTCCTTCCTCCTTCCTCCTTCCTCCTTCCTCCTCCTCCTCCTCCTCCTCCTCCTCCTCCTCCTTTTTTGTATCTGGTTTGATGTGGAGGTCCTTGATACACTCAGACTTGAGCTTTTTAAAGGGTGATAAGAATTGACTGATTTTCATTCTTCTACATGCTGACCTCCAATTGTATCAGCACCATTTGTTGAAAATATTTTCCTTTCTCCACTGGATGCTTTTAGCTCCTTTGTCAAAGATCACGTGACCATAGTTGTATGGGTTCATTTCTGGGTTTTCAATTCTATTCCACTGATCTACCTGCCTGTCTCTGTACCAATACCATACAGTTTTCATCACTATTGCTCTGTAATACTGCTTCAGGTCAGGGATGGTGATTCCCCCAGAAGTTCTTTTATTGTAGAGAATAGTTTTCATTATCCTGGCATTTTTGTTATTTCAAGTGAATTTGCAAATTACTCTTTTTAACTCTATGAAGAATTTAGTTGGGATTTTGATCTGAATTGCATTGAATCTGTGGATTGCTTTGGATAAATGGCCATGTTTACTGTATTAAACCTGCCAGTCCATGAGCATGGGAGATCTTTCCGTCTTCTGAGCTCTCCTATAATTTCTTCCTTCAGAGACTTGAATTTGATCTTTCTCTTGCTTGGTTAGATTCACACAAAGGTATATTATGTTATTTATGACAACTATGAAGTTTGTCATTTCCCTAATTTCTTCTCACTCTGTTTATCCTTTGAGTAGAGGAAGGCTACTGCTCTGTTTGAGTTAATTTTATACCCAGCAACTCTGATGAAGTTGTTTAGTAGTTCTCTGGAACTATGGGGTCACTTTATTATACTATCATATCATCTCTAAATAATGATATTTTGACTTTTTCCTTTCCCATATGTATCCCTTTGAATTCCTTTTGTTTTCTGATTCCTCTGGCTAGGAATTTGAGTACTGTATTAAATAAGAAGGGAGAGAGTGGGCAGCCTTATCTAGTTACTGATTTTAGTGGGATTGCTTCAAGTTACTGTCCATTTAGTTTGATGTTGACTACTGGTTTGCTGTATATTGCCTTTATTATGTTTAGGAATGGGCCATGAATTCCTGATCTTTCCAAGACTTTTAACATGAATGGGTGTTGAATTTTGTCAAATGCTTTCTCAGCCTCTAATGGGATGATCATGTGGTTTTTATCTTTGAGTTTGTTTATATAGTGGACTACGTTTATGGATTTCCATATATTGAACCATCCCTACATTCCTGGGAGGAAACCTACTTTGTCATGATGGATGATCGTTTTGATGTGTTCTTGGATTTGGTTTGCAAGAATTTTTATTGAGTATTTTTATGTCAATATTCATGAGAGAAATTGGTTTGAAGTTCTCTTTCTTTGTTGGATCTTTGTGTGGTTTAGGTATAAGTCTAACTGTGACTTCATAGAATGAATTGGGGAGTGCTTCTTCTGGTTCTATTTTGTGGAATACTTTGGACAGTATTAGTATGAGGGCTTCTATGAAGATGTGATAGAATTCTCTACTAAATACATCTGGTCCTGGACTTTTTTGGTTGGGAGACTTTTAATAATTGCTTCTATTTCTTTAGGAGTTATGGGAGTTAAGATCGTTTATCTGATCTAGATTTAAGTTTGGTACTTTGTATTTGTCTAGAAAATTGTCCCGTTCATGCAGATTTTCTAGTTTTGATGAATATAGGCTTTTGAGTAGGCTCTGATGATTTTTTTAAATTTCCTAAGATTCTGCTGTTATGTCTCTCTTTTCCTTTCTGATTTTGTTAATTTGGATACATTCTCTTTGCCCTCTGGTTAGTCTGGCTAAGGGTTTATCTATCCTTTTGATTTTCTAAAAGAACCGGCTCCTGGTGTGACTGATTCTTTTTATATTTCTTTTTGTTTCTACTTGACTGGTTTCAGGCTGACTTTGATTATTTCCTGCTGTCTTCTCCTCTTGTGTGTATTTGCTTCTTTTTGTTTTAGAGCTCTTAGGTGTGCAATCAAGCTGCTAATGTATGCTCCTTCCAGTTTCCTTTTGGAGGCACTCACTCACTCACTGCTAAGAATTTTCCTCTCAGAACTTCTGTCATTGTATCCCATAATTTGGGTATGTTGTGTCTTCATGTTCCTTAAATTCTAAAAAAGTATTTCTTTCGGATATTAGTTCCTTGACCAAGTTATCATTGAGTAGAGCATTGTTTAACTTCCATGTATATGTTGGTTTTCTTTTGTTTTTGTTGTTATTGAAGACCAACCTTAGTCTCTGGTGAACTGAGAGGATGCATGGGATTATTTCTAGCTTCTTGTATCTGTTAAGACTGGTTTTGTGTCCAATTATACGGTCAGTTTTGGAGAAGGTACCATGAAGTGCTGAGAAGAAGGTATATTCTTTTGTTTAAAGATGAAATGTACTATAAATATCTTTTAAGTCCATTTGGTTCATAACTTCTGTTTAGTTCCTGCTTCCATAATGGGTCCATTGATGAGAGTGAGGTGTCGAAATCTCCCACTATTATTGTGTGAGATGCAATGCGTGCTTTGTGCTTTAATAAGTTTTCTTTTATGAATGGTAAGTGCCC
Organism: Rattus rattus; assembly: GCF_011064425.1. Taxonomy (NCBI): domain Eukaryota; kingdom Metazoa; phylum Chordata; class Mammalia; order Rodentia; family Muridae; genus Rattus; species Rattus rattus. The sequence goes on along the minus strand of NC_046164.1, from coordinate 84,486,863 downwards.
TTGCATTTAGAGCATAGATATTTAGGTTTGAGAGTTCATCTTGGGGAATTTTTCCTTTGATGAATATGAAATGTCCTTCCTTATATTTTTTGATAACTTTTTCTTGAAAGTTGATTTTATTCAATATTAGAATGGCCACTCCATCTTATTTCTTAGGATCATTTGCTTTGAAAGTTGTTTTTCAGCCTTTTACTCTGAGGTAGTATCTGTTTTTGTCACTGAGGTGTGTTTACTGCATGCAGTAAAATGTTTGCTCCTCTTTATGTATCCATTCTTCTAGTCCATATTTTTTTTATTGGAGCATTGAGTCCATTGGTGTTAAGAAATATTAAGGAATATCCTTCCTGCCATTTTTGTTTTTACAGGTAGAATTACATTTATATGGATCTCTTCTTTTGGTTTCATTGCAAGAATATTACTGCCTTGCTTTTACTAGGGTGTAGTTTCCCTCCTTGTTTTGGAGTTTTCCAGCTACCATCCTTTTAGGCCTGTATTTCTAGAAAGATTTTATGTAAATTTGGTCTTGTTATAGAATATCTTGTTTTCTCCATCTATGTTAATTGAGAGTGTTGCTGGATATAGTAGCCTGGGCTGGCATTTGTGTTCTCTTAGTGTCTGTATGACATCTACCCAGGATCTTCTGGCTTTCATAGTCTCTGTTGAGAAGTCTGGTGTAATTCTGATTGGTCTACCTTTATATATTACTTGACCTTTTTTCCTTACTACTTTTAATATTCTTCCTTTGTTTTGTGTATTTGATGTTTTGACTGTTAAGTGATAGGAGGAATTCCTTTTCTGGTTCAATCTATTTGGAGTTCTGTTGGCTTCTTATAGATTTATGGGCATCTCTTAAAGAGGAAGTTTTTCCCATAATTTTGTTGAAAATATTTACTGGCCTGTTAAGTTGGGAGTGTTTGCTTTTTTATACCTATTATTGTTAGGTTTGATCTCCTCATTGTGTCATGGATTTCCTGGATGTTTTGGATTAGGACCTTTCTGGTTTTACATTATCTTTGATGGTTGTGTTGATGTTTTCTACGGTATCTTCTGCCCCTGAAATTCTCTCTTCTATCTCTTATATTCTGTTTGTGCTGCTTGCTGTTTGACTCCTGATCTGTTTCCTATGTTTTCTATCTCCAAGGTTGTCTCCCTTTGTGCTTTATTTATTGTTTCCATTTTTAAATCCTGAATGATTTTGTTCAATTCCTTCAGCTGTTCGTTTGTGCTTTTCTGTAATTCGTAAGGGATTTTTTTTTGTTTCCACTTTAAGGACTTCTGTTTACATGTGTTGCCCTATATTTTTTTAAGGGAGTTACATATATCCTTCTTAATGTCCTCCATCATCATCATGAGATGTGATTTTGAATCCAAATCTTGCTTTTTCCAGTGCATTTCCACTGGATATCCAGCATTTGCTTTGGTGGGAGAACTGGAGTCTTGGTTTCGGTTGCTTAGGTTACTGGCTTTCCTCTTGCCATCAGGTTTTCTTTGGTGTTAGCTTGGCTTGCTGTCTCTGACTGTGGCTTGACCCTCCTGTAAGCCTGTGTGTCAGAACTCCTGTAGACCTATTTTCTTTCAGCTGGATCTGGGAACACAGAGCTGCTTGTGAGTTAGTGCGTCCCGAAGCCTCCAGGCAGGTCGCTTGGAGCAGAAGAGTTGGTCTGCTCTCAGGTGTGCCCGCACTCCAGGGGACTGGCTTTCAGCTCGGGGCTCACGCAGAAACCTGAAGGGTCTTGCCCCTGACTGTCCCTAAGTTCCTGTATCCAGAGAGCACTAGGCATGTTGCTCTTGGGCCAGAAATGTCAGCAGAAGTGGCCTTCTTCCTTCTGTACTTTTGAGAGTCCAGCTTTCTTCCCCACAGGGTTTGGGTACAGAGAACTGTGGGACCTGTTCACCTCTGGGCATAGGCAGAAACTGGAAGTGTCCTGTCCCTGAGCGCTCCTACCTTTGTGTGTCCTGAGGCCATGATATGAGTTGCTTGGAGCTGAAGACTTGATCCTACCTCTTCTCTCAGGTGTTTAGGCACTCCTGGATACTGGCTTTTGGCTTTTTGGCTCTGGGCACAGGCAGAAACCGGAAGAGTACTGCCCCTGCCTGCTTCTAGGATCCTGTGACCACAGGGCACAAAGAGCACTAGGCAGGTTCCTCTTGGGTCAGCAATGTGGGCAGACTTAGCTGTCTCCTCTGAGCTCTCAGGATTGTCTGCACTTCTGGGAGTCTAACTCTCTTGACCACAGGATTTGGGCACATGAGCTGTGGGACTGGTCAGCTCTGGGCGCAAGCAAAAACAAGAAGGGTCCTGTCCCAGACTGCTCCTGGGTTTGTATGTCCTGGGGGCTCCAGGTGGGTCCCTCAGAGCAGAAGTGGTGGTCCTTTCCAGATTCTATGAGGGGGCTTCCCCACCCACCAAATCTTCCACCTCTCTACCCTACCATTCCCCTACACTGGGACATCTAAGCAGTCACAGGGCCAAGGGCCTCCCTTCCCATTGATGCCAGATAAGGCCATCCTCTGCTATATATTCAGCTAGAGCCATGGGTCCCTCTATGTGTACTCTTTGGTTGGTGATATAGTCCCTGTGAACTCTGGGATGTCTGGTTGGTTGATACTTTTGTTCTTCTATGGGGTAGCTCCTTCAATCCTTCTCCTAACTCCTCCATTGGAGTTGCCCTGAGGAGTCTGGTTGTTGGCTTTAAGCATTGGCATTTGTATTGGTAAGACTCTGGCGCAGCCTCTCAGGATACCGTTATATCAGGCTCCACTCAGCGAGCACTTTTTGGCATCAGCAATAGTGTGTGGGTTTGGTGGCTGCGTATGGGATCGATCCTTGTGTGGGACAGTCTGTGGATGCCCTTTCCTTCAGTCTCTGCTCCACTCTTTATCCTTGCATTTCCTTTATACAGGAGCTTTTCTGGGTTAATATTTTTGAGATGGATGTGTGGCCCACTTTCTCAACTGGGGGCCATGACAAACTTTGGGATATCATCTCTATAGGTTCTCTCTCCCCTTTTTTGGGGTATTTCAACTAATGTCATCCCTGTTGGTTCTTGGGAACTCTTGCTTTCCTGGCATCTGGGACTTTCTGGTGGCTACCCCAAGTTCCCCATCCCCTACTGCTACACATCTATGTTCAATTTCCTTAACCTCTCTATATCTCCCCTGTCTCCTCTGTCACCTGATCCTGACCCCCCCTTTTTTTCACCATCTCTCCCTCTCTTCCTCCCAAGTTCCTTCTACCCTCTACTTCCTCCCATGAATAACACATTAGCAAAGGGGAAATTTTCCTGAACAGGACACAAATGTCTCAGGTTTTACAATCAACTATTTAAAAAAAAGGGACCTCATAAAAGTGAAAAGCTTCTATAAGACAAAGCACACTTCCATACATTCAAAAAGGCAACCTACAGATAGGGAAAAGATCTTTACCAATCCTACATGTGATAGAGGGCTAATACTCAATATATACAAAGAACTCAAGACCAGGCTCCAGAGAACCACATAACCCTTTGCAACTGCATAGGAAAAGCAAAAATATCAACCAACCATACCTTCCAGAGGTTCAAGGGACCAAACCACTAACCAAAGAATACACATGGAGTGACCCATGGCTCCTGTTGCAAATGTAGCAGAGGATGATGTTATCTGGTATCAATGGTAGGGGAGGCCCTTGGTTCTGTGAAGGAAGCCTCAATGCCCCAGTGTAGGGAAAATGCCTGAGTGGTGAGGTGGGAGTGCTTAGATGGGCAGGGGAGCACCCTAATAGGGGTAGGGACAGGGAAAGAAGGAATAGGATAGGGGTTTTAGAGGGAAAATCAGAAAGCAAGACAACATTTGAAATGTAAATAAAGATCCAATTAAATAAAATCATCATAAAAATGGGTACATAGCTAAACAAAGAATTCTCTGTTGAGGTAAAAATAAAAAACGTCAGAACTGGTTTCCTCCCATACCCTGGCTGTCATGCTCTCTGGTTAGTTCTGGCTTTTGCAGGCCATTGGAACTAGAGCTAATTTATCTCAGGGTCTCCATGCTGCTCCCATCTACTTTCTGACTCATGGTCCACGAGTCATTCCAACATGGCAACCTGTCAGGCTTCCCTGCCCTCACTCACAGCTTTCTTGCCACCACACCAGGCATACACATTCCAATTCTGTGGCAGGCCAGTGCATCTGGCCACCATATACTCTCTTGAACTCAGTTAAGATGCCACATGAAGAGCTTCCAGGGACTAAGCCACTACCCAAAGACTATACATGGACTGACCCTGGACTCCAACCTCATAGGTAGCAATGAATATCCTAGTAAGAGCACCAGTGGAAGGGGAAGCCCTGGGTCCTGCCAAGACTGAACCCCCAGTGAACATGATTGTTGGAAGGAGGGTGGTAATGAGGAGAGAGGTGTGGGATGGGGAGGGGAAGCCCATATTGAAGAGGAGGGGGAGGAGTTGGGGGATGTTGGCCCGGAAACCGGGAAAGGGAATAACAATTGAAATGTAAATAAGAAATACCCAAGTTAATAAAGATGGAGGGAAAAAAAAGATGCCACATGAAAGAACACATCACACAATATCCTCTGATCCAATTGATAAGATATAGTTTGCCCATCTAGACAATGCAAAATGCTGTACACATCCATCGCCTAAGAAAGTCATTGCAACCTGTAATATGTGCAGAGAGATATCTTAATATTCACACAATTTCTCTCGGCTGCCTTCTCCTTGCTCAGGCCTCCTCTGCCTCTTTAAAACATTTCTTCCACCCAACATTCCTTCTCATCCAATGACAGCTTCTTTCTATCCTGTACCTGCTTTCACTTGCATAATGACATCAACCTACAACTCTCAACTGAGGAATATTGAATGGTCAAGAAGTACCTAAAGAAATGTTCAATATCCTTAGTCATCAGGGAAATACAAATCAAAGCAACCATGAGATTCCACCTCACACCAGTCAGAATGTCTAAAATCCCAAACTCTAGTGACAGTAGATGCTGGCCAGGATGTGGAGAAAGAGGAGCACTCCTTCATTGTTGTTGGGATTGCAAGCTGTTACAAACACGTTGGAAATCAGTCCAGTGGTTCCTCAGAAAATTAGATATAATTTTCTGAAGACCTAATTACACCACCCCTGAGCATATACCCAAAGTATTACAATATATAACATGGACACATGCTCCAATATGTTTATAGCAGCCTTATTTTGTAATAGCCAGAAGCTTGAAACCACCCAGATGTCCCTCAAGAGAAGAGTAGATTGAAAAAATGTGATACGTTTACAGAATGGAGTACTACTCAGCTATTAAAAACAGTGACTTCATGAAATTCTCAAACAACAGGATAGAACTAGAAAATATATTCTTGAGTGAGGCAACACAGCCACAGAAGAGCTCACATGGTATGTACTCACTGATAAGTGAATATTATGAGAAAAGCCCAGAACATCCATGATACAACTCATAGACCACACGAAGCTCAAGAAGAAGGAAGACCAAAGTGTTGATGTTTCAGTACTTCCTGGTTGAGTTTTCTATTTACAAATTTTTCAAACTAGTTGATACATTTTTAATAAATTTAATTTTGTATTTAAATAATTTGAAGCCTTTAATCTATATTTTGCTATATACACATATATTTATGTATATGTGCATATGTCTATCCTTAAAATATTTCATTTGTTTTGAAATTTATGAAGGTTTTTGGTAGAACACATTGTACTTGTACTCATTAATATTTGTTATTCATATGACTGAGGAGATAACTTAGGATGTAGAATCCTTGCTGATCTTGTAGAACACCTGAATTCAGCTCTCAGTATGTAAATCCGGTGCTCATAAGTTCCTGCAATCCATTAGCATCTTCTCGTGTCTGGGGTCACATCCAGACACACCCACATACCCTGCCTCCATGTGACTCACATGCATATTTCTAAAAAAAAAAAAATAACAGTTTTTCATTATGGAATTTTATCTCATTTTAACAAAACCTTTTGGTTTTTAAACACCTTGTTGTGATGTTTTAACATAGAATTTACATATGTATGCTGTTCTGCATGTTATTCCATTACAGAAGCTTTTCCCACTTTTTCCTACTTTTAACTTCAATAGCATGAACGTCAGTCTTCTTCACATTGCTACATAAATTCTGCTGTTTTTTTTCCATTTCCGACTACACTTTTCCATTCTTTCTTCTCTTTGTTAACTGTTTTCTTACAGTATTCTAATTTTCTTTGAAGTAATTATTCTGACTTCTCTGTTGGGCAAATATTAGTGTCCATTACCTTGGGGCCCATTCCTGGAAAGTTATGTGACCTCTTTGTGTTGATTTACTTTGGCACTGTTTCTTGTTGCTTTTTGTTTCTGTTTTCACATTTGGAGGAGCATCATATTTTCCACCCTGGATGGGTCTCCGTGTGAAAAAGCATCTTCTAGAGATGGGTAGGAGAGTTATGTCTGTGGTGTCATAATAGCTATCTCTGTGGAGAGGATGCAATGGTGCAATATAAGTGACATGATTACCATTAACTCAATTCACTCTTTGTGAAGATTGCAAGTCTGAGTTGTGGGTATTTTCCAGGATGAGGGACTCATCTACAGTATAATCACTGGGGTCTTCATACCTTCTTTCTGCTGAAAGCAGTCATAATCAAGTGGACTTGTTTCAGCACCATTTCTCACATTCCTTTGGAAAGAATAATGTAGAAGGAATCTGGGCATAATTATTCAAGGCTTCAAATTTGAGGAAATGTATTCTTGGGGGTCTGGAAAGCACAGAACAGCGTGATGATCATGTGAAGGAGCTTTTTGGGAGTTGAGATCTTAAGTACAAACAGGAAGAGAGTCACAGTGCTCAACTTACTCAGTCAACCTGTGACAGTGAGGGCTATGGTTCCGAGGCATAGGTGTTGACAGTCTGAGGTCGGTAACATGGTTTGGAGTGTGAGCACTGGACAGGGTACCTCAGAAATCCAGGAGTAAAATACCTTTCTGTGGTGGTACAAGGCGAGGTAGTAAAAGACATGGACTGCATTGGAAGGGAGTGGATTTAAAGCTAGAAGCTGTGGTTTGGGGAATTATTGAGTGATCAGGTCTGTAGGTCCACAGCAATATAAAGGCAGCCTTGGCAATTCCAGTATTTACTGTGTTCTCTCACAACCAGGCTATGATTCGGGTACAAGTGTAAAAACTACAAAGACTCATTTGGGAAAATAAAGGAGTGTAGCTAAATTACTTAAGTGTACGGTTTGACTGAGTAGGGGAATGGTACTCAGTATGAGAAAATGGTGCTGTGTCTCTTTGAAAGTACCAAACCAAGTGTTAAGATTTTATTACTTGCTAATACCATTTGGCGGCTTTCTGGTTTGCACATGCATCTTCAATTTGCCTGTAGAGGGAGGAACTGATAACTAAAATCAGGTTACTTAATTATTTCTTGATTGTGTCAGTAAGGATGGCAGTAGATAATCATTGGGAAAAGAGAAAAAGGTGGGTTTTCAGGGTCCTAGGAAGAGGAGGGGGCAGAGAGAGATTTGGGAATTCAGACCAGTGGAGTGGATAGGAGGCAACAGACACATGGGTCTCATGGACCAATAGTTTGATGCCCACAGACAGAGGAGGCTAAGGAGGATGGGACAGGATATTCTTTGTCTAGCAATTGTGTTATCTGGCCAGTTTTAAAATATTAAGCCTGCTTTGTGTGTTTTCCATCCACAGTGACCCAGGTGGGCAGGAGAAAGGGCACAGCTGTGGGGCAGTAGGTAGAGTTTTGGCAGAGTTACCCATGGGAGATGGGTGAGACGGCCATTGCTAGCACTGGGCAAGGAACAAGCATGCCTTATAAAATTACATGCAACATTTGCCCATAATATAGAGTGAAGATAGATGAAGATTAATGGGTGGAATGGAGAAAACTATAATGGAAATAAGTAGTCATGAAAAATATCGTGTGTTAAATACTGATTTTAAATATCAAGATACAAATTGGTTCATATCATCCATGCAAAAGTTTAATATTAGAGTAATTAGCAGAGTATATTGATTGGAAAAATTAAATTTGACTTTTACTTCACATTATAATTTAATGTACTGGAAGGAAATAAATATATTTACCTGTTTATTTTTGCACTGGAATGTTATTTAACTATGCAATGTACTTGCATCTAAGTAACTGCAATAATTTGGGATGGTCTAAAATATGTAGTTCTAACCTGCGGGCTGGGCAATATAAGACGATCAGTTTTAGTTAAGAGAAATACACAGCATCCTAAAATGCATTCTAACAAATCTTTGGAATTTTAGAATATAAACAAAACAAAATAAAAAAGATGATTTTTAAATAGAAAATAAAGGGGTGTTTTATATTCTGAAATGTCTCATAACTTCCTTATTCCTTCAAAATATCAAATATACTTGTTTTTATAAACCATTGTAATGAAGAGAGTTATTGTGGAAGTCCGAGCTATTACAGATATTTTACCCTAGATATTTAAACTGTTTCTATGGGTTTCTTCTTTGGTAGTGATAAAAAGCACTCATTTCTCATTATGGTGCAACGCTTTTAAAAATGTCCTAGACTATTGTTGGCCAGGGACCATTAGGATGCTGATAATGGTGGAAATTCAAATTTAGTATTGAATTCCATTACTTAAGCCTTGTTGCTTTCCCTCACATGGTGAATACAGAAACTTGTTAGTAAAATAATTACAAACATTTCCTTGAAGACATTTTATCTGTCCACATTTCATAGAGGCTTGAGGATTATTATCTGACTACATGATGCTAGTTCCTTTGATTTTGCATTGGGTGTGAATCTTTAAAGCAAATTTTATTAAACCCACTGGAAGAATTTTTTTCTGCTACAAATGCAGTTTTTATATGACTTGGTAATGAATGCTCATAATCTTGATATAAACCTGAAGGAAGCTTCCTGAATGCATGGCTTAACTATTTCACAAATTAGAGCAAGAAGAAGAATCATAGTCTAACATCGCACAGATCAGATTTAGAATAAGGCACTACTCATTTAAAGCAGATAATTATCTTTTTAACACAGTACATTAGTCTGGTATTAACTAATTTCTTAAAACATGTTCTGCATTGCTCTCTATGTTGTGTGTCAAATATTTTTACATGGCCAAAGTAACTAGAATATTTGCTTTTATGATTTCCATATTGCACTTTATAGCTTCTCCCTGTCAAGTAAACAATGTCACCTATGTATGGTTTAATTTTCAAGACAGAGCAGTGACTTGTCTTCTGCATGAAATAATTCTGCATGAAAATTGACGAAAAACAATGCTAAAAATGACAGCAAAGGCAAGTAATGTTACTGGGCACTGATTTCTGTACTATAGAAACGGCTATCCAAGATGCATTGAGGTAGGAGGCAGTAAATTTATAGTTAGGTACAGAAGCACGAGCCTCATCTTGCCAGTGTCTACTCATGGAGACAAGTCAGTTTCACACTTCCCCAAGTCCACATTTAGACTGAAGTTTCGACCACTCAGACAGTCACAAACTTTCACAGCCACAGATTTAGATACAACAGTCTACATCATCTTCAGGTGACGGAGGAGAGGAAGAGAGTCATGGAATGACCAGGAAACCCTGATCCCAGAGAAGGAGCTCCCAAAACACAGTGGAAATTTTAAGCATTTATTATGTGCGTGCGTGCATGTGAGCGTGTGTGTGTGTGTGTAGTATTTGATTTTGATTTGTTTTGTGTTTTGTTCTTACAAGATATGTTCCTTTTGCTGTAGCATTCTCTGGGCTTATCTCAAGTATAAACACAGAAAACCTGGTTCATCCTATCAAATGTAGAACAGTCAGCACCTGGGAGATAACTGCTACCTTAGTCATTTCCAAAGACAGTGTTTCCTCATTAAAGCTATGATAGGCCACTGTGACAGCCGTGCATTGGGATTTGAATAACAGTCTAGTAAGTATTTTGAAAACAAATAAAAAGCACAATAGTGGGTAAGCGATAGAGCTATGTTGCAGATTGATGGCAACAGATCATCAAAGAGGGGCATTTATAAACATCCATCAGAAATAAACTGGGAAAGTTTAATGGAGCAAACAAAAGAAGAATTTTTAAACTGGGTGCTGGCAAGCATCTAACACAAATCGACTGGGGAAACCAGCTTGAGTTAAATAGACTGAAAGTTTCAGGCAAAACAAGTGTCTACTTCCATGAAGCTTCCAACTTAAGGGCAAACAACAGTAGACAGATGACTTAATCAAATTAAAGGCTTACAATGTCTGAAACAGAAACACTTGGAAATTGAGGCAGACATCTGAAGTCCCAGATAAGCTTGCATCATCTGGGTATAATGTCAGCATAGGATGAAAATAGAGATGCTGTTAAAGATTGTTTACTTTAGCTGTTCTCCTTGGTGCAATTATTTTCCACTATTGAATTTTTTTTCCTGTTTGATTCCCTCTCTGCCACAGAACTGACAGACTATCTCAGGCCAAATGGTATTGAAGAACACTCTGAGAGAATGTGTCAAGGGTTGGAAGTGTGGAAAGGATTCAAAACCTGTTTTCAGGGCCAATTTCTTGATAAGAAGCATTGAAAGGTGAAAATTTACCAATGTACTATACATTAAAGATCTTTGTTGCCAATTTTGGTGCTGTGGCTTTAAGGATTGAATACCCAAGCTGATGGGTACATATGGGAAGAAACATTAGAGAGACAAACTACCATGCTTCACTCTAGAGCAGGGTTTGGAGTATGGCTGTGTCTTGGTGGAGCTTGTTTCATTTTACTTGGTTGGCTCCAAAAGATGGTTCAAATGGAAGCAGGAGTCAGATACCAGGAGGAATATATTTCTGCACCCAAGATAGCAAAAACTATTTTCAATAATAAAAGAACTTCTGGGGGAATCACCATTCTTGACCTCAAATTGTATTACAGGGCAATAGTGATAAAAACAGCATTGTATTGGTTCAGAAACAGGCAGGTAGATCAATGGAATAGAATCGAAGGCTGAGAAATGAACCCACACACTTATGGTCACTTAATCTTTGATAAAAGAGCTAAACCCATCCAGTGGAAAAAAAAGACAACATTTTCAACAAATGGTGGTGGTTCAACTGGAGATCAGCATGCAGAAGAATGCAGATAGATCTAATCTCATCTCCTTGGACAAAGCCCAAGTCCAAGTGGATCAAGGACCTCCCCATAAAACCAGATACACTGCATATAATAGAAGAAAAGGGGGAAGAGCCTCGAACACATGGGCACAGGGGAAATTTTCCTGAACAGAACAGCAATTGCTTGTGTTCTAAGAAAACAATCGACAAATGGGACCTCATAAAATTTCAAAGCTTCTGTAAGGCAAAGGACACTATCATTAGCACAAAATGGCAACCAATAGATTGGGACAAGATCTTTACCAAACCAGCATCTGATTGAGGGCTAATTTCCAATATATATGAAGAACTCAAGAAATTAGATTCCAGAGGACCAAACAAGGCTATTAAAAGTGGGGTACAAAGAATTCTGAACTGAGGAATTCCACTTAACACCAGTCAGAATGGCTAAGATAAAAAACTCAGGTTATAGCAGATGTTGGTATGGGTGTGGAGAAAGAGGAACACTCGTCCATTGTTGGTGGGATTGCAAGATGGTACAAACACTCTGGAAATCAATCTGGTGGTTCGTCAGAAAATTGGATATAGTACTACACGATGACCCAGCTATACCACTCCTGGTGATACACACAAAAGATGCTCCAAGCTATAATAAGGATGTATGCTCCACTGTGTTCATAGCAGCCTTATTTATAATAGCCAGAAGCTGGAAACAAATCAAATGTCCTTCAACAGAGGAATGGATACAGATAATGTGGTACATTTACACAATGGAGTACTACTCAGGTATCAAAAACAATTACTTCATGAAATTCTTAGGCAAACAGATGGAACTAGAAAATATCATCTTGAGTGATGTAACTCAATCACAAAGGAACACACAATGTATGTGCTCACTGATTATTGGCTATTAGTTCATAAACTCTGAATATGCACAATACAATTCACAGATCACATGAAGCTTACAATAAAGGAAGACCAGAGTGTGGATGCTTCAGTCCTTCTTAGAAGGGGGAACAAAATACTCACAGATGGTAATACAGGGACAAAGTGTGGAGTAGAGACCTAAGAAAAGGCCATCTAGGAATTGACCCATCTGGGATCCACCCAGACACCATACCCAGGCACTACTGCAGGTGTCAAGAAGTGTTTGTTGTCAGGAGGCTGATATAGCTGTCTCCTGAGAGTCTCTGCCAAAGCCTGATAAATACATATGTGGATGCTTGCATCCAAACATTGGACTGAGCACAGAAACTCCAAAGTTAGAGTTAGAGAAAGGATTGAAATAGCTGAAGGGGTTTTCAACCCAATAGCAAGAACAACAGTACCTCAGAGCTCCCAGGGACTAAACTACTAACCAAAGTTTCCACATGGAGAGACCCATGGCTCCATTGGCACATGTAGCAGAGGATGGCCTTATCTGGCATCAATGGCAGGAGAGGCCCTTGATCTTGTGAAGACACATGCTCCAGTGTAGAGGAATGGCAAAGTGATGAGGTGGGTGTGATTGGGTGGGTGGGGGAGCACCCTCATAGAAGCAGTGGGAGGGGAGATGGCATAGGGGTTTAAGGAGGGGAAGCTGGGTAATGGGATAGCATTTGAAATGTAAATAAATAAAATGACCACTTAAAAGAAATGAGAGGTGATAATTGGATAAGGTAATATAAATTATTAGATATTTGAGTGGCTAGAATAAGAGCAGAAATGATATTAAAGAAAAGTTATTGTAAGAATAAAATCTATACTGTGAGAATTCTCTGAAAGGACCCTTTATGTTGGTGCTTACATATGGCCCTAAAAATACAAAAAGATATATTTAAAAAGTAGAAAAATGGATTCTTTGTACAATAATATCCATAATAATTATAGACAGTTTCAACAATTTAGGGTAGCATTAACTGCAGAAGGCTTTTATTTTTGTATGTGTTGTTTTTATGCCTTCCACATTCTCTTAAAATAATAGATCTATTTGAAATATAGGAGAGTTGGATAATGGTTAAGACTCTTGAAAATATAATGTACATCTATTCTAATACACCGTTGTTTATCCTAATGTGTCACACTGTTATGTTATTCTCTATGTTTGGGAATAACTTTGTCTTTACAGAAATCCTGTTCCCATTCATTCAACTATTCCTCCCAATAGCATTTATTTTAAGGCATTTATATTTATATGCTTCCCAGGACACTAGTGCACAACTGCTTATTTTAACTAGTTTCACAACATTGTGGAAACTATGCAAACTAGTAGTGAACTCTACTATTTTTATTGAATAAGCCAAACTGTGTGTGTGTGTGTGTGTATATGTGTGTGTGTGTGAGAGAGAGAGAGATAAGGGGGGGGGTGGAGAGCAAAATGATATGGTCCTACTACAGGATTACTCTGTATCACCTGGTCTTTGGCATCAAGGATAGTGATTTCCCACACTAAATAAATCTAACATTTTGTACTACTTTAACCTAACCCACATGAATTTGTTGAGAGGCAAAGTGTTTCTTATGATGCACAGCAGAGAGAGCAAGAGAGGGACTCTAAGGGCATGGCTTCATCTATGTCTAGTTGCCACTCCACAATATAAGAAATAATAGCTCGCAGTTTGAAGCTGCTGTGAAACCCAGGAAAAGAGTTCTGCGGAACACTTGACAATGGCATTGCTACTTCCACCTGTGTGAAAGCATTCCATCATACATGCTTCTCTGCATATGACCAGAAATCTGCCATTTGAATACTAAGCTCAAGTTGATGTGTGTGTGTGTGTGTGTGTGTGTGTGTGATATTTTTTTTTATTTTTCTTACCGTCTGTAAATTTTTTTATTAGTTTTTTATTAACTTGAATATTTCTTATATACATTTCGAGTGTTATTCCCTTTCCGGTTGCGAATGGCTAAAAACACCTAAAGAAATGTTCAACATCTTTAGTCATCAGGGAAATGCAAATCAAAACAACCCTGAGATTTCACCTCACACCAGTGAGAATGGCTAAGATCAAAACTCAGGTGACAGCAAATGCTGGCGAGTATCTGGGAGAAAGAGGAACACTCCTCCATTGTTGGTGGGGTTGCAGACTGGTACAACCATTCTGGAAATCAGTCTGGAGGTTCCTCAGAAAATTGGACATTGAACTGCCTGAGGATCAGCTATACCTCTCTTGGGCATATACCCAAAAGATGCCCCAACATATAAAAAAAAGACACGTGCTCCAGTGTGTGATATTTTAAAGACCTGATCACTTTTACAGGTTATCAATTCCTGACTTACTTTTCTCTGCAACAAATAAATAAATCTAGTGTATGTAGCAATAAATTACAACACACACACACACACACACACACACACACACACACTTGGTATTGGATAATGTGTTATGGGATCATTGCCTTTGAGCAGCAGAATTGACTCAGTATGTTTTCTATATATAGCAATTATAAGTACATAGAAAGTAGTTGTGAATTTTAGAAGTGCAAGACTTGGGAAAATTTAACGTGGAGAGAGAATGGGATGGAAAACATAAATAGGATGTAGTTATGTATAAGACTCTAACAAAAATAAATATTAATTTAAATAAAAGAGCACATAGGGTAGCCTAGGTGGGGACATGGGTCGAGGAGCTGGCAGTAGTTAGGGGAAGCAGTGGCTAGTGAAGATGATAAAAATACATTTCATGAAATTCTCAAAAACTTAATACAATACTGCATTAAAGAAAACAATGGAAAGCAACATATTACCCTAGAGTTCACTTATAATTTGAAGTCAGATATACTTGATTTCTCTTGTGGTAGCTGACTTCCAGGAAATTATCTGCTTTAATGTACCAGTTTTTCATCCTATTGTTTAGTTTTGAAGTTCACACATTGGGAAAGTAAAGTCTAAAATTCCCAATACTTTTTGTTCTATAATATTATATAAAGAATATCATTAAGCATACGATGCTTTTATGAGCACTTTTAGGAACAGATGAAGGGCAAGGACAGAATTGTTGTACAGAAGCACCTGAATCACTATGTGCATCTGAACAATGTTGAACAAGAAATTGTATTAAAAGTAAATGTAAAATATATGTATAGTGTAAAATGTAAATAATATAGCTATGCTAGGTTTTTCTAACTAGATTTTCATTCTTCCTAATGCATATTGTTACAATGACTAAAAATATTCTCACTCATTCTCTTTTATGTCTTTCTAAAATTGTCTTATATACTGTTTCTTCCTTCTTTCTGCAACTTTCCCAACAAGTATCTGTGTTTTTTTCTAATGCACCCCTGGAAATCTCTTCCCTTTTCTCTCTCTTTTTCTTTTATTAATTTATTCACTTTACATCCCAATCACTGATTCCCCTTCTCCCAGTCCCCCTCCTCTTCTCCTCTGATATGGATAGCCCCCCTTTCTAGATACTAAGTTACCAATGCACTGCAGGACTAGGCACATCTTCTCCCACTGAGGCCAGACAAGTCAGTCAAGTTAGGGGAACAGTATCTACAGGCAAGCAACAGAATCAAGGAAAGCCCCAGCTTCAGTTGTTGGGGGACCTGTATCAAGACCAAGCAACATATCTGCTACATATGTGTGGCAGTCCTAGGCTTAGCCCCTTTATGCTCTTTTGTTGGATGGTTCAGTCTCTGGGAGCCGAGAATGGTCTAGAGAAGTTGACTTTGTTGGTCTATGGAGTCCCAATCCACTTCAGTTTCTCATTCACTCAACTCTTCTTTTCACAAGACCCAAAACATTATGTTAGGCTCCCATCTGCAAACATAACAGAATACCACTAATAGTGTCAAGGATTTGCTCTTTTCCATGGAATGAATCTCAAGTTAGGTCAGTCATTGGTTGGCCATTCCCTCTGTCTTGGTTCCATGTCAGTCCCTGAACTTCTTGTAGGCAGGACAAATTTTGGATCAAAGGTTTTGTGGGTGGGTTGGTGTCCTTACCCCTCCACTGGGAGTCTTCCTTGTCAGGAGGAAACCACGCTTCAGGCTCCATACCTCTAACTGCTAGGAGTCTCAGCTAGAATCACCCTCAGAGACTTCGTAGAGCCTCCTTGATACTAGGTCCCTTGTTATTTAGCTTCTTCGTGTCTGTGGATTGTAAAGTGAGTAAACTGCACATCATGGCTATTACTTACTTAGAAGTGAGAACATACTATACATGTCCTTTTGGATATGGGTTGCCTCACTCTGGATGTTTTGCACTTTTACCCATTTGCCTGCAAATTTTATAATGTTCTTGTTAAAACCAAACATAACATAACAAACAAGTAACAACAACAATAAAAACAATAAGAACAACTGAATAGTACTTTATTGTGTAAATAAAGCCCATTTTCTTTATTCATTTTAGATTGAGGGACATCAGGCTTGATTCCAGTTTCTGCCATCACAAATAAAGCTGCTTTGATTGTAGACTCAGATTTTTCAAAAGTATTTTATTAAGGGTTTATAAACTCTTCAACTTCCCTTCTAGCCAGCCAACCGAAGGTAGCACAAAAGAAAGGTTAATAGGAAATGGGTTATATGACCCTGTTTAGAAGTATTTCTTCAGGATGATTCCAATCTTCATTTTTTGGATATCAGTATTCCACTCTAAAACACCAAACACAAATCAGTTAGTAGCAGCTTGATCCAGAAAAACAAAACAAAACAAAACAAAACAACAACAACAACACAAAACAGGACACATGAGTTTACAAAAATAGCAAGAAGCAACCAGAATACAAATGGAAGTTCTTTGGTTCTTTTATATTCACAAAATTATGACAAGGAAAG
The DNA here is from genome assembly GCF_011064425.1 of Rattus rattus. Taxonomy (NCBI): domain Eukaryota; kingdom Metazoa; phylum Chordata; class Mammalia; order Rodentia; family Muridae; genus Rattus; species Rattus rattus. Next base: position 84,470,012 of record NC_046164.1, on the reverse strand, counting down.
ATAAGTGAAAGTCAGCAAAGTATTGCAAGGTAAGCCAATGTAAGATGATCCTCTCACTCTCTGTGGGGTTATATTTACATTTTTTAGACACATTGTATGCCCTCTCCAGCAAAATATCACATGCCCTTTCACAAGACTGTTTCCAGAAAAACACCATGTGCTTGCTCTCAGCAAAACATCCTCTCACGTGTCTGCTCCTCCAAAATATCCTCTCATAAGACAGCTTCCAGAAAAACATTTCATGACACAACTGATTTCCAAAAGAAACCAGAAATTTCCACTTCATAAGAACATAATTGAGCAACTGTCCTCGTGGCATGGTAAGACAGAGTTTTTCTGTTTATCTATGGCTCTTCTACTTGCTCTGTGGACCAGACTGGTCTTGAACTCATAGAGATTCACCTGTCTTTGCCTCCCAAAGACTGGGTATAGGCCCATCTCAGGAAATCACATCTTGAATTAAGAAGGCAAATGCTTATTGAAATTGCTTTCTTCAACAATATTTTTGTCATATGTAAATCTGTCTCTTTCAACCTTTGAATGGGGCTTTCACAATAATCTCTAACCATAATTCTTTCTAGAAGGCATTAACTGCTCTTAAACTTAAATTCAAATAGCAGGATTTAAATAGTACATATGCATATATACTTACATTTTTTTCCATAAACAACTTATTGTCAATTTAATTGACTGGGTATAGAGACAAAGAATATCAATTACCTTTAAGCAGTAGATGTTGGAAGGATGTTCCTCCATTGAATCAAGTATTGAGATGGGATTTATAATGTCAACAGACTATTATTAGATGACTAAATTTTAATGGTCATTACAAGAAATGAATGTACAAAACAAAAGAAACATAAAGGAAAAATGATATGAGGGATATCTAGGACTTATAAAGCAGTATAGCTGCCTAGAAATTGGAATTTGGTTAATTGCAAATTACTTTTTCTAACTCTATGAAGAATTGAGTTGAGATTTTGATGGGGATTGCGTTTAATCTTTAGATTGCTTGCAGCAAGATTGCCACTTTTACTATATTAATCCTGCCAATCCATAAGCATGTGAGGTCTTTCCTTCTGAGATCTTCAATTTCTTTCTTCAGAGATTTGAAGTTCTTGACATAAAGATCTTTCACTTGCTTAGTTAGAGTCACACTGTAGTATTTTATATTACTTGTGACTGTTGAGAAGTGTGTCATTTCCTGAATTTCTTTCTCTGCCTGTTTATCATTTGAGTTGAGGAAGGGTAGTGATTTGTTTGAGTTAATTTTACAACCAGCCACATTGCTAAAGTTGTTTATCAGGTTTAAATGTTTTCTGGCAAAACTTTTGGAATCACATAAGTATACTATCATATCATCTGAAAATCGAGAAATTTTGACTTCTTCCTGTCTGATTTGAATCTCTTTTACCTCCTTTTGTTGTCTAATTGCTCTGGCTAGAATTTTGAGTGCTATGTTGAATAAGTCGATAGAGAGTGGTCAGCCTTGTCTAGTCTATGATTCTAGTGGGATTGCTTCCAGTTTCTCTCCATTCAGTTTGATGTCAGCTACTGGTTTGCTGTTTATTGCTTTTATTATGTTTAGGTATGGGCCTTGAACTCCTGATCTTTCCAAGGGGTGTTGACTTTTGTCAAGTGCTTTCTCAACATCTAATGAAATGATCATGTGTTTTTTTTTTTTTCAGTTTGTTTATATAGTGGATTATGTGATGGATTTCTGTATATTGAACCATTCCTGCATCCCTGGGATGAAGCTTAATTGATCATGATAGCTGATTGTTTTGATGTGTTCTTTGATTTTGTTTGCAAGAATATTATTGAGTATTTTTGCATAGATATTTATAACGGATATTGGTCTGAAGTTCTCTTTCTTTGTTCTGTCTTTGTGTGGTTTGGGTATAAATGTAATTGTGACTTCATAGAAGGAATTTACTAGATCTCTGTCTATTTCTATTTTGTGGAATCATTTGAGTGGTATTGGTATGAGGTCTTCTATGAAAGTCTGATAGAATTCTGTACTAAACCTATCTGGTGCTGGGCTCTCTTTGGTTGGGAGATTTTAATGAATGCTTCTAGTTCTTTAGGAGATATGGGGCTGTTTAGATGGTTTATCTGTTCCTGATTTAACTTCAGTACTTGGTATTTATCTAGAAAAGTGTTCCTTTCCTCCAGATTTTCAAGTTTTATTGAATATATGCTTTTTTAAAAAAATTGTCCTGTGTCTCCTTGTGATTTTTTTTTTATTTTTTCCATCTTTATTAAATTGGGTATTTCTTATTTACATTTCAAATGTTATTTCCTAACTCCTCCCCCTCCCCCTCCCCCTCTATATGGGTGTTCTCCTCCCCATCTTCCCCTCATTACTGCCCTTCCCCCAGTAATCCCGTTCACTGGGGGTCCAGCCTTGGCAGGACAAAGGGCTTCCCTTTCCACTGGTGCTCTTACTAGGCTATTCATTGCTACCTATGAGGTTGGAGTCCAGGGTCAGTCCATGTATAGTCTTTGGGTAGTGGCTTAGTCCCTGGAAGCTCTGGTTGGTTGGCATTGTTGTTCATATGGGATCTCAAGCCCCTTCAGCTCTTTCAGTCCTTTCTCTGATTCTTTCAACAGGGGTCCCTTTCTCAGTTCAGTGGTTTGCTGCTGGCATTCGCCTATGTATTTGCCAGAATATAGGCTTTTGTACTAGCATCTGAT